>NW_027506149.1:10000-105495 GCF_021521415.1 Bidens hawaiensis | reverse complement strand
CAATTTGTTTTTCATTTCTCGCGAAGACTCGCGATGCTTCCATTAGCTTGGCCCAAGTGGTTGGCATGCCATCTCTGCTCACGAGAGCTCGGCGGAGTTGATCACTGCGCGCGCCTTGTATAAAGGCCACGCGCAAGAGTTGCTCAGTGATACCTCCGATTGCCAGAGACTCCTGATTGAAACGAGTTATGTAGTCTTCAATCGTTTCATCATTCCTGCGCACGCAGTGCATGATGTCATCAGGGTCGCGCGTGTGTCTGCGCTGTTGTACGAAGTGAGCTTGGAACTTTTCCAATAGTTCCTCGAACCCATCGATTTGCCCAGTTGGCAAGCTCTCGAACCAGACACGCGCCGCGCCCGTGAGGCAGCGAGCAAACATGTGATACCATGTTGGCATCGTCCAGCTTTCTAGGTTTCCAGTGTTGTAAAAACCTTGTAAGAAATCGTCTGGATCTGTTGTGCCATCATATTTGCCCAAACCACTTGGCATCTTGGTTTTGTGCTGAATGGGAGCCTTCGCGATGCGCTCAGTGAATTTTGAATGTTTCACCAAGATGGCTGGCCTGTACGGTGTGGTTACGTCCACTTGCCCTCTCACTGGTGGGCTGTATGGTGTGTACAGATCCAGGCCGGCTTTGGCTCCAGGCGCCATGTTCATGTGTGTGCGGAGCTGTGAGCCTCCTGCATGAGTATCTCGCGTCTTTCTCATGCTGTGCACTTCTTCATCACTGAACTCAGCGTGTTCAGTGTGAACAGAGTGACCATCTTCCGGCGCGCGCGCCCCTTTTGTTCCTTGAACGGTTTGCTTATCAAACGCGAGCCTTTGTGTTAGGTCGGCTAACTTTTTGTGTTTGACCAGCTCATTGTACTTGTCCATTAGACGTCGTTGCTCGTTATGAGCCATTCTTTAGGGTCATTGGTTTCATCTTCTGGACCCATTGGTCCTTTTTGTTTCGCGCCGGTAAAATTTTGGAATGTGAGATCGTCTGGAGGAGTTTCAGTCTGGCTATGAGGAGTTGTGATGAAGGGATGGTTACTGGTGGTGCGCGCAGGATCACGCGACACCCTCAGAAACTGCTGTCCCTCATTAACATCCTCACGCTCAATATCCTCCAGAACTTGATCGCTGTTACGAACACCAGAAACCATGGTGAAATTTTTTTTAGAGAACTGATGAGATTTTGTTGCCGTTGTAACAGGTGATGGCGCCAATGAAGAAACGTGGATCGGCTCACTGGTAGACGATCAACTTTCCTCGGGTATGATTATACTATTTCACCGATGGTTCTCTGGAATCTGGATTCTTCCACCTACAAAATGAACAGCACTGTAAACTTACCCCTCAGAAAGGGACAGAGGGGTCCTCTTTGGGGTAACCCTCCGGTGTGAGAATAAGAGTTTGTAGGAGAAGATAATAATCTGAGAGTAAGGAATTGGAGTGTATTGCTTATATAGCTTAATATTGCCTGAGATTGCTTAATAATGCGTGATACAGCGTAATAGGGCATACCTCTCCTTGTGGAGTTGATGTGGTATTTATAGTGCTAGGGTTTCCAATGATTAGGCTCAGACCCAATTAGGGCCTTTTTGGCCTCCTCCTATTGCTTTGCGCCACGTGTCCTTGGGACACCTGGTGCTTTTTCATTGATTATTCTCTGACCCAGGTATTTTACCTGACCCATGTGCAATCACGTGGGTAGCACATGGGTTTTGCTGAGTTGTCCACCTTTCATTGGCAGCTGTCAACATCAGCATATTCTTATTCCTTAAAAAGATACCTTCTGGAAGGTTGTCTGACGTGCACAATCAAGGTTGTCCTTATCCTGATTTGGATAAGGACGAGGTTGATTATGTGCATGTGTGATATGCGCCTATCCTGAGGATGCGCGAGGTCTTCTCTTTATTCTCACGCGCAGATGTTTCATGCGCAGATGTGATATGCACAAGCATGTGATATGCGCCACGCGCGGATGCGCCACGTGCAGATGTGATATGCGTGAGCATGTGATATGCGTCACGCGCGGATGCGTCACGCGCAGATGTGATATCCGTGAGCATATATGGTGTGTGAGCATGTGATACGCGTGAGCATATGTGATGCGTGAGCATATGTGATGCCTGAGCAGATGTGATGCATGAGCATATGTGATGCCTGAGCATGTGATGCATGAGCATATGTGATATGCGTGAGCATATGTGATATGCGCCATGCGCATAGGTTTTGGCTTTGTGCCTTCATAATATCTTGATTTCAAGCCTCTTGTCTATATCTTGTGGGTTGACCCGCCTCGCTCGGTGTTGAGGCGGGGTACATACCTCTTCAGCTGCAACACAGGTTGCAAGCGGAGAACCTTGCACTTTCCGTCCTACAATTATGCCACGCCAATAAACTATGTTGACATTAGTTATCATTGCCTCTTGACGAGCTATATCGCTAAGCATGTATTATCCATAAAAATGTTAGTTCAGCAAACATGACCTTTCAATAATTTTGTGCAACAGCCATCGCCACCATGATATCAACCCTTAATCAGGAACCCCTCAAAAATGAAATCAATTAACATAAATTAATATTGAACAAACAAATTTAAGTTCAGATAATTATGATTTGGTCATTAACTGGTGCAGAAACAAAACCATACACTACACGCAGTCAGATACAAATGACACAATCAACATCTTAAAAGACACAAAATCAAATTTCAATGAAATTCACTTGACGAAGATATTTCATTTATCACAACCGGAACACAGCCAGTGGTTATCACCGTCTAACTTCTGCCACAACCACACTGTCGCCTAGGGTTCCAATTTAGAACTCGACAATAGTCGCAATCAGAGTACAAATGGCGTAGAACATCAACGAGTCATCTCTGTCACAACTTTAGACAACCAAAAGTCGCCGGTCCCCACCACCGCTGTTGCCTAGTGTTACAAAAACCCGAAAACAACCACAATGTCCTCACCTCGGGTTTCCCAGGCAAAAGACGAATCAAAGAGGCAACATCAATAATTGGAGACAAACAATAGAGAGAATCCGGTGAGACGATTGATAAAAAGTATTAACAAAAACAAAGATGTATGAATATAGTGGAGCAAGGAAACATCTTCAACAACAGTTGTAGAGAAGGCGAAGATGCGACATGTATCAAGAAGAAACACGTGTTAACTTCCAAACATAACATAAGTTGTACAACAAATAAAGCCAAAAGTACTAACAATTCCAACACCTTAAAAGGAATAGTGATTTACTGAGGGGATTAGAAGTTGGAATTTATATGATATATATATAGGGGAAGGTTATACTAAAAAGAAGTAGTTTCCTAAGAAAACTAGGAATAAATCATAGCCATTGGAGGATCATGTAAATCAATGGTTAAGATTTAAAAATACCAAAAACCGTCATAGTTTCCTATAATTACTCTTTCACCACTATAACCGACATAGTTTCTTAGAATTGTTCTTTCACCATAGGTTATAATGTCACTTATCAAAAATCTATTGGTTCTTACCATTCTTAGGAAACTCTTTCTTTTAATTTGAACCTTTTTCTATATATATATATATATATATATTATATATAATAATACAATAAATAAATAATAATAATAATAATAAAATTAGTTTCATACACATGTTGCATGTCAAACAATTGAACATAAAGAAAACTTATTATTTATGTAAATGTAATTAGGAAGGGCCCTAATGTCATCCGGGGTCAACACCGGTCCGACCTTTCACCCCGGTAAGGCGTCCGGGTCAACGTTCAGGGCCGGGTCTATAAATATTGGTTTGGAGACGTCGGTTCACATTCTTTAAGTAGTGCCAATCACTTTTAACAAATTGATGTGATCGAATTTTTGTAATCAGAAATAAATTTTCCTACGCTGTTAGTGTGAAATGATAAACAATTGACACGTAGAAAACAAAAGATTAAGTTTTTTTGTTAAACATTATCACACTATTAAATTTTAGGTTCATAGTTATAGTACTATGAAGAAACACGGATCCAACCCGTATAAGTCAGATCTATATCTCCACCAGGTATGGGTTATGATATTGGAATTAGGTTAAACCAAGTCTTGATCCAAATCAATTCCAACGTAGATGATCTGCAAAACAGAACCAATTTGAGCTTGTTACCGGAAGGACAAGGTGGAAGGCCTTTCCGTAACCACTCTCCGGCGTGAGAATAAGTGCAACTAAGATAAAGCACTAAAGTGATTGATGTAATATGTAAAGAGAGTAATGAATACCTCATGATGATAAGTTCGGTATTTATAGCCAGTGATTAAGGGAATGTGATTGGTGGAATTGTAACTGTCTAGAATATGTTTTTCTCTACCTGAGTGGACATATGGTGAGATTTGGTAGGAGGCGATAACTAACAATGTGCTTGGTTATAAAAGAATGTCCAGCTACTCTCCTGATTGGCCGCGTTGTTATGTGCTCTCCACGAAAGAGAGAATGTCACTTTCAGGGAATATTTCAATCTTTCTCCTAGAAGGGAGTTTGTCACACCCCGACTAGTCAAATGCGAAATCGTAATACGGGAATGCAGCAGACACATCTTGTATCAACCACATTATTATTATTATTTATAATAAATAAGAAGTTTCGCGACACAACTACGTGATTGGTCCACATTATTGGTCTCCTTTTCATTTGCTTTTAATTTATTTTTCGTTTTGAAATTCGCCGTCGTAAAATACGAGTTTGTTTTACTGATGATACCGTTAATGATTCCGGCCAAATTTGTGTCGGCTCGCTGTCTCAACCTTTGGTTTTTTTCTATGCGAGTTTTTTTGTCCATCGGTTCTTGACGAATTCACATCAAGTCACGGCCACAACGCGCATATATTATTGGTTTTTAACACGGTCTTTTTAATGTAATTATGTTAACTTATTGTATTTTGAGTTTAGACGAATTAACTTATTGCTTTAATTTCGGTGTCGTGACCTGATACCAACCGAACTCGTGTCGGTTCAACACGGAAACACATGCTTTTCTATGTATGATTTAGTGTCGACAACTTCGATTCCAATTGAATTCGTGTTAGTTGGCAAATGCAACGCACGAGTTATTTTTTCACTTTTTTTGTCCCCCCGATTCTAGAATACCCAAATTCGTATCAGTTCACAACTGCAACACGCATGTTTTTTTATTATAATTTGTTGTTTTTTTCATTAATAAAGTTTAATTTGGGGGGGTTGTTATTACTGGTTTCGTAACACGAAACCGATCGAATTCACCTTGACTCACAGACACACTTCACGACTTGTAAAGTTGTACGAGTATGACTGGTAATAACATCAACCTGGTGCAACGCGCTGGGAATCTTCCTAGTTATATATAAAATTAACAAACTAATTTGCATTATATTATATTGTTTTAACTACGGTTACAAACTAAGTTTTACACAACATAACCGGTTCTTTAGGCCGCTTTATTCCTTAATAGTATACTCGTATCAATCTACAACGGTATGGTTCGTTACTCGAGCACAGAGCACATAACACATCATTCCAAGTTTAGTATACCTGGAAAAAATGTTAAACCAAGTCAACTACGAATAGTTGGGGAGTTTCACAAGTTTATAAAAAATTGGTAAATGTAATCATAGTATCCACAGTATATATGTATGTAAGTGACGTAATTGTACTAATCCACAAGTGAACCCTTGACATGCTTTTACCACATGACCCCTCACTACCCACGCACTCCACGTGGCCACATCTGCCACATGCCCTAAGTACTATGTCTTACACCACATAGTATGTATAGTTATATGGTCATGTGAGCTTGTGTAATGTTCCGATACTCTCCACTGGCTCTCTCAATTGAGTTTGTTAAACCAATATTACTATTCACATAAAATTAATCACATGCGTTTATGGGGACTTTCAAGTGTTATATAAACAAGAATTGCCCCTGGTCATAAAACTCACCATAACGTGTTTCCAGATAAATAGATATATATATATATATAAACAAGCTTTCCACCCCAATTGTTCATAAAACAATTTTAAAAAGAGGGGTCATGAAACTCACCTTATCATAGTATAATGTCAGTAATCCACATGTATAAGCAGTACTCTCGAGTATATGTCGAATCCTATAATCGGTATTGTATTGTTAATACTGGTACATTCCTTAAACTGAATCGAGTTGTATATCTAGTCTGGGTACATCTGTTACGCCCAGAACATATTAGTAGTCTTAGATTGTGAAGTTGTATAATGTCTAATATTATAAATCGGTTTTGGCTCAGTTTCAACGTTTTACGTGTCTGGCCAAGTTGGCCGTTTACGCGTTTCAGAAATATGTAAGATCACACAAACTTGAGTAAACTTACTGTTTGATAAAATGATTCGATTTATAAAAAAAATATACGGTTTAGATGTCCGGGTTTGCTACAAGGTTCGTTTTCGTTTTTATACAAATTTGGTTGTACAAAAAGCGTACAATTCATTCGAATCGTTCGGAAATTTCGTAAAAAGATCCTTTTTACTTAATTTGTTTGAAACTATGACAATTAACCACTTTTGATGGTTTGATATACTTGTCTGTTAATTAAACATAAAGCTGCCGGTTTTTATCAAAACTTATATTTATTAAATCTGTAAATTATTATAACTCTTTGTATAAATGAGATTAAACTATGAGAATTTTTATACTTATTAAAATATGTAAATATTTATAAAAAAATTTATACAAATATTAAAATTATTTACTTATAAAAGTTCATTTCATATGTTATATTTAACTGATAAATCCTCCTTTTATGCCAAACGATACCCAAAAAATCCAAATATTTTTCTGAGTGGTCAAAGTACCATCATATAATCCTTGTAAAATTTTCAGAACTTAACTCTTTAGCTAAAACACCTTTTTATACATAATTCGATCGTTAAAATTCTATTAAACGAGTATCTACAAACCATATCTAGGGTTCCCCGATGGACCTCTAATTTTGTGTGTGATATCTCCATGAATCTAGGAACTTTTGATTGCATTGTCTTATCTGGTCTACGTACCGGAACTAAGAACATTCGAGATTATGTAGGATTATACACGAAAGATCGTTTTTTGGCTAACTTTTTAGCCCCATGTCTCTTATCCCTAGAAGGTCTTGCTCCACTAGCAGGTTTTTTTAAAAAAAAACTCTATTTATTCTGGTGTGGATGGTCGAAGGCCTATATTTCTTGGTTTTGATAGGACTACTTACAATTTATCAATGACCAGATGAAACCAAGAAATAAACCCTCACCTGCAAAATTACAGAAGATCCCCTTTAAGATCAAACAATTACATCAAATTGAGTATGATTTAATTTGTGATAGCATCTACTATACCAGGAATATCAATAAGTCTGATTATTGCAATTGCTTAGGATACCCTTTTTAGTTTCTTGGGTCTATTTTTTAGTTCAAGGTCCCTCTTACTAACCTTATTAACTGGAATCACATAATTAGTAGATATGTTCCTCCGAAAATGGCAATGGGCATGACCTGAGTTCACCACAAATTTTCATAATTTTCCAAAATGTTTTGCTATTTTTCCCAATAAATCATCAATAAATATTAATAAAATGGCGAAATATTCTCCGTTTATCGAAACGTTATCAAATTTGGACAGGGACCATTCATATCATCCCTGGTTTCCTGCAAGTTTCTAGAGGCTAACAACAAGCACTTCACAATCTAATCCTAAACAGCCCATAAACGAGTGTTTTCGGTTGTTACCTTTGCGATTTTCAATCAGTTAAGCCATCTTTTCAAGTTTCCGGGTTCTTAGTTAGATATATGCTTTATCTAAATATCAAGTAACAAAAACCCAAGCAAATAACATAAATCATCCAGCCTTGAAACATAGGGTTTCAGTTAGGGTTTGAAATCTATTTTTTGGACCTTAAAAACACGATATAAACATAGTGGATCAAAACATGTTTTTGGATCATTTTAAAGGTTTTTAGATGGTCAAGCATGGTTTTCACTAATCAAAACATAATTATTTAGGTTTAAACATGATTAAACATTCATAAAACTCATTAAAAATTGGATGTTTACCTTAAGTTTTGGCTAGAATTTTAGGCATGTATGGTTTGAATTGGTTTGTGATAATATGCTATAAAAATCTAGGAAAGAAGCTTATATGTGAAGATAGCATAGGGCAGCCGCCACCAGGGGGTTAGGCCCCTCTTTTGGCCTCCTTTGCCTCGTTTTGCATTCCAAATGTGAAATCCCGAGTCCAAATTTAGTTCAGGTTTGGTTTGTGATGAAAAAAATAGTTCGGGTTAGATAAACAGTGCAGAACGAAGTATTTTTGACATTTTTTTGTAAATTAAGAAAACGTACTGACTCGTTGTAAAAATCCAAAATATATTCACGAGTTGCTTAAAAAATCTCAAATAAGTGTGTTGTAAGTCTTTTTCGGCTTAACGGATAATACAATGCTTGTTTTGGTACTTGCGTTTGAGAGTAAGATCACAACGTATTGTTAAACGAAAATCTTTTCGTTTAAGCAGTTTTGCACATACTATGGCTATAATATCAACATGTTAGTTGTTATAATATGTATACTACATGTATATGGCTCCTCTATATATCGTTGTCATAATAAGTATCATTCGGATAATCATTTACTCGATATGAAATAACTGGTTAACTGTGTACTCGCTACATAATAAATAAGGTATACCTCGTTTTGTCACGAATGCCACACTCTCTCCCAGTTTTGAAATGAGAGTGGTTGATTGAGCTTAACACGGTTCAATTCATATCAGTATATGAATGTAGGATCTAGTTCTTGATATGTGTAAGGTAATAGGTAATGTATAGTGTAAATTGAATGAAGTGTGTGTGAGAGGTGATTTCGGCAGAGTAACAACTCACAGATTGATAATTAAGACACTTGTTGAATTACAGGCATGAACATCCTATATATAGAAGATGAAGTCTATTCGTTATACCTCCCGTAAAGAATTGATTCATTCGTCTTCATTCCATACATAAATTAAGGCGTATACGAATGACTCATTCGTTATACCTCTTTCGTCAACATTCCATGACGAATGGTGAGTAATAAATAACCATTAGGTCCATTCGTTAAACATCCTTAACGAATGGGCATAACAATAACGTATAGCATCATTCGTTAAACATCCTTAACAAATGAGCTTGTAAACCTAACGAATGGGAATGCTAAATTACCAAAATTCCCTTTACAATAATAAAGATAAATTACATTAAATACAAAGACCGAGATGTCCACAATGGTGCACAAACAAACCCCCTCGTCTCGTGCGCTTTGTCTTTAACTTACCAAAACTGTTTTGTCTTTCAATCTACACAACTACGAACACCGAACGCGTGACAAACACGGACAATGCGCTGGAATTGCATAGCACGATCATAATCTTTGACGTCGGCAAACAGAGTCTTGTTCTTGAAAAACAAGTTATTATCTGTCTCATATAAGTTAACAAGCCACATCAGATCGATGACTAGTCTAAATTCCGTCTTCAGACCTGTTCCCAGAACAATGACTGCTCCCCTGTACAGTTTTTATAATACCACCTATTGAATGACTTGTAAAGACTTTATGGGAACGTCTTCAAAGGCACTAGCTTCGTCGTGCGTGGAGGCTTGACCTTCAACACAAGCTTTCTCCAACCAGTCCTCGGATCTATCTCGTCGATATACTTTCTAGTTGGCACCTGTGGCGTGAAAAATTTAAACCCGTGATTGACCTCAAATAGCATATGTTGATGAAACCATCCGGCCAGTTGATTTCCACCACGATTTACAAATAGCCGATTAGCGAGAGTCCGCACATCCAACCTCGGCAATGTGAGAATGTCAGTAATGCATACCTTCATGTCCGAATCATATAGCCACGATACAATGTCACCTTTGACAGTCTTCGATGCTTTGAAGGTTGTCTTTTGGTGAGCCTCCATCTCTTGTTCCTTGTCAACGTACATGTATGCTTCAATAATTTTAGAAAGACGGGATTTTTTACGTACCTCAAACATGCCCTCGAAAGCAGGATCCTTTAAACCCGGTCCGCTTTCTGATACTTTCTCTTTCTTCTTCTTTTTATTCTCCATTTGTTCTTCAGCAGCTTGAACGTGTTCATAAGTGAAGAATGTAACACCTTAATCAACATGTGAATGCGTATATGGATCAGGATATTCCTCTGCTATGACTTATTCAACCACGATATCTTCATAAATTAACGACGTATCCCCGGATGGAATACTCGTGTCAAACTAAACCTCCTCATCGTTAATTACCTCAACATCCCCCCTGCTTCTAAAGCATCCAACTCATCGTCGTTCAAACCCACTAATGACAAGATTTGATCACGAGACAAGGAAAAGTCCACGAACTCTCCTTCCTTGATCTCATCCGCATTTGTTGAACTCATCACAATCCCTTTCTCGTAATCCATAAATAAGAATGTGTTGGCTTTGATCGACTCAATTGGTGTTACATTGCTAGTATCTTGATACCTACCAACTGTCGATCATTACCAGCATCAACACTACCAGCACTAGCAGAAGTACCGGCATGTTGCTTCTGCTCACTTCCTCCTATACATGCGTCATGGTCTTTCTCATCATCATTATTCTTCAACTTCTTCAACACATCATCCTTGCAACTAAGTTGGAGAATGATGTTTTCTTGTTATTCAAGTTTCTCCCCCTGAGCAGTAACAATTTCTTTAAGCTCTTTGTTCTCCATCTGGCAGTAAGCAATATGACTAACCAATTTTCGCTGATCAAACCGCATTTTATCTTGCATTTGACGGTCGACAACCATTTGATTTTCCTGTAAGTGTCCATATGTTGTGCAACAGGCAAAGTATGAACCGAAGGAGGCACATGCTGCATGGGGCCTTGAGGACGATTGAACCTCATGAATGATAGAGCCGACGATGGCATTTCCATCGTTGTCGGTGCAGGAGAAGTAACCATCGTTGTAATAGGGGAGGTCTGCATGGGAGATATCATCGATTGTGGAATCGATACGAATCTCGGATCTCTGGATGCCGTCATCATAAGAGTAATAGCCGGGGTGCTAACAATAGGCGACAACACCGGTATTTTTTGAGCAGAAGACCTAGGTTCTTGAGGATCAATCTCTACACCACTTACATTGGAGCCCTTCCCTTTCGTTTACCGAGCAACCGCGTAACTAGTTGCCTCAACCGCAATCTGTCTTCTATCTCCCCCATTTCCACCATTACCACCATCACCTCCATCTCCACCGTCACCACCATCATTGTTCCCACCTCTCTTCACATTCAGAATCCATATCATCATGGATCAACGATCATTATAAGGACATACATAATCAGGTCTTGTAATCAATAAGTATGTTCGAACAGTTTTTCGAACAAGCTTTTACTTATGACTATTTTCCTTAAAAAATATTTTTCAAGCAAACTTCAATTTTCATGATAACATCAAACTTTGCTCGATAATATCCTATTATCAAACTTGTTCTCCTTGATCTCTTCAACCTTTGTCAATAACTTATTCTAGCAAACTAAGTGTGTTGGCGGTACTCTAACATGCTCGAGGTTGAACCTTTCTCCTAGAAGTCCTTAGTGTAAATCCTTTAACTTCCTACAAGTGTGCTTTAGATCACTATTATTGAAACCTTGCTCGACCCACCAAATTACTTGGTTTAAGCTAGTTTAAGTGAAGAGCTTTCTCTGAACCAAACCTTGCTCGACTGAAGAACAACCTTGCTTGATGAAGTGTAGTTTTCTCGAACTAAACACTTAGAAGAATTCCAGAAGATAATATTTTACTTTGAATTCATTCTTTTCTTATCTAAACCCTTGATGCTTCTACAACTTGAACATGTATCACTTGAGATACTCGAGTTATCCTCAAATATCTTACTTGTAACACACATTTTATCTTCAACACATTCCTTATTTTCACTTTTTTTTCACACAGTCTTCAACACAAATTCCCCTTCTGTAAGTCCCGTGGAGGATATTTCAATATGATATCAACTGATCTTGATGTTGGTGCGAAAATCCAACACAAAATGATTCAAGAATAAATAACAAGAACACGGAGAACACCTAGAAATACTTCAGAACACATGTTCTTATTGACGTCGGGTGCTTAAGCACTTTGCTTACAATACTCATCTAACAATACTAGATGGCCAAAACAATCAACTGAACAACCAACCTAAACCCTATACAATGAGATCTATATATATAGTGCTCAATATGCTAGCCCAACAAGACCCCAAATCCCACCGAGATCCATAAGGATCTCGGTTTACATACAAACCCAAAACTAAGACAAAATAAGTACAAACCATCAAGTATAGACCCAACAATGCCCCCCTTGGTTTGTAGCTTCATTCTTTAATCGTGCTCCATGTAGTCAATTTCAGTATCCTTCAAACCACGTGCCCAATATTTAGTTATGATGATAGAAGCTGCCATACTTGTGAATTCCTTTGCAGCCGCTTCAAAAATTGGGTCAGCTATTATTTGAAAAGTGCTAAGGGTCTTGATATTTCTTTCTCCAAGTTTGAGCAAGTCTCTTGGATCAACAAATCAGTACTACGCTTTGCCCTTCTGTAAACGTATAACAACAGTGGCAGTCTCACTATCATACATCCAGAACCTCATGTTGTCCAAGGTACCATCTGGAATGGCGTTAGGCACAGGAATATGAGTGGCCTTATAGGTGGCAGACCACATGACGTTTACCATGTTGTTTCCTATTAGTGGATCCCTAACCCCCTTTGCCTTCTTCAAAAATGACTCAGCGTAGAAAGTTCCAGAAGTCTTTTGCCTGCTTTTCATGAGTTGGGTTGTGGAATGGAACATTGATTAGGTTGTTGAGATCAACCTTTGTCCAGGACCCGAAGTCCTTCATCTTCTTGAAATATTCGGTAGTCCCAGACTTCCGTTTAACCCACCACATGTTCTTGTCAGCATCAAAACCCCACGACACGATTCCAGAACGATCACCATATTTATCTGAAAATCCATTTGGAAAGGTGACAATCTGACGACTCAACATTCTGATTGGAATTTTTCATTACGAGGAGCTTTTTTTGAATTCGATCTGATTTCTCTTTTACCAATGGAGCAGACATATATTTTTCCAATGTCTCATATTCATCTTTGTTAGTAGCTGGAAGACCACTGAAACAGCCACCTTGATCAACTTGAGGTGTCCTTGACGTTACATCATCACTGCTCTTGAATTCATCTCCAAACTTGTGAATGAGTTTTTGTTGGAGGTCTAAGTACATAGCAGTTAATCCTCCCATGTTGGACTGAAGCTCATTGATCTTGGATTCCTTTTAGAGTTGTCAGCCTCATGTTCTTGAATACGTTCGTCTTTTACCACAAAATCTTGTTCGAGTTCAAAAACTTGACGTTGTAAAGCTTGTACGTCAACAGGAGCAGCCTCAAGTATAACACCCTTTCCTTTATTTTGCAGGAAAGTCTCTTGCATGGAGAGAATCTGTGCAAACTTCTCGGAGGCACTATAGCTCGACTGACCCTGATTGGTTGGGTCAGATGATCCAGATGGTGCATTAGTATGTTGAAATTCAGACTCAAAGTCGAACTCACGAGTAATATTATCAAAAATTTGATCTTGAGTTTGAGGCTCAGTAGTGGATGGTCTGGGATCAACATGAGTCTTAGGAACATTCGACTCAAGATGATGTGGTAGTTTCTGTAGGCTTGTTGTTGTTGGTGTTGTTGTTGTATCTTCATTGACCAACACGCCAGTTCTCGGATCTTTCTTCCTTAGTTTATGTGGAATGAGATTGGCGGCTGGTTCCTCGTGGGTGTCATCATCTTCATTTCCAATGTCTGCTTGAGGAGGCTTCAAGGCAGTCGATTGTAGTAGTTCTTTGAATGTCTCAAAATCTTTCAGTTGCTCAGCAGTCAGAGCTTTATAAGCTTCACGGTGTTCTATCTCTTCATCTTCGTCATCAGAACTGATCTCAAGTGTAGCAGCACGCCTTTAAGATGGCGCTGCATGCTTTTCAGCAACTTGAGCTATAACCGGTACAGTCTCGGTTTCAGCAAACCGTCCAAACTTGACTAAATTATGAAGGCCCTTATAAACGACCTTTGACCCCTCTTGGACTGCTTCATCAATCCAAAGGTATTGGGTCCCATCGACTTCATGTCTAATGTCTCTACAGATTTAACAATGTCAGTGTAATGTGAGTCAAAAATCATCTGTAAAAATCAAGGGTACATAAGAAACATCTCTTTCTTCTTTCCCTTCAGATTGCCCATCATCTCATCGAAAACGAACTTGGAATAATTATAATTCCAATCCATGATCAGAACAACCACAACCGACATCTGCGTGTGACTAATCTCATCGGAACCTCCTTTTCGTCCCGACACATACGTAAAGAATGTGTGTATCAGAAATCTCCAGTACGGGTGGAATAGCTTCTTGATCGCTAGAGAATAGGATCCCTCGTAGCCCATTCTTGGAAGAACCTCGGAGATAGCAGCAGTCGTGTATTTCGTTGGGTAATCAGGTTGACCCCTAAATAAAAGAACCTCCCGTATGATGGCCTCTGTGATGACGACCGTCTTCTTTTGTACTTTGGAGTCTATAGACATAACTCCACCTGGTCCTTGCTGGTTGATCGAATCATTGGTTCAGAAATCCATGATAACTTTCTTGCAAATGACAAGATTTTCTCGTAAGGCATGAGACAGCAGGTATTGAGGCCAACAATCATGAACTTGAACTCCTTGTGTGCTGAAGGAGGATCAAACAAATATCCAGCTATATTGTGAGTGTCAACGAACTTTAAAAGAGCTTGATCAGCCATTACTACAACAAACGAGTCAAGTTAGTAAGTATTCACGTAGCTTGAATAACATTCATAAGTTTAAGGACCCAATTTCAATTATCTCAAAATTAAGGACTAATTGTGACAAAAACATATTAGATGGACCAAAATGTAAAATAATAATGATCTTAAAAAAGATTTCGGTTCACATAGACAGTTCCCTATCCACAAATGAGATTTCGGTTAAATAAATGAGTTTTCGGTCAAGGAAGGATATTCTTTGTCAAGATCAACCGAGAACATGAGTTCTCGGTCAAGGATAGGAGATCTCGATCAACAAAGTCAACCGAGAACCCTTGATTGACCATGGGTTTTTGTTAGACAGGCTGGAAACAAAGAACCCCTTTGGATTCTCCCTTGATATTCGTGTCGTCTTCACCAATAAACCTGCAATAAAATCTTAGGGCCACCACAATGATTTCAACCAAGTCCCACAGTCCTAACAATACAAGTTCATCATTTGAATCCGTGAATCAAGGTTTGGTCAATCATTGACATGTCATCTCAACCAAGCTTACTAAGATTATTACAGTGGTGTCATGCTACTTCCTCCATAGATCTATTACCTGTACACGAGCACAATGAGGCTAAACCACGATTAGACTTGATCAAGATATCAAATACTTAGGGTTTTCGGCCAGATCTTCTGAGAGAGAGAAACTGATTTTGAAAGTAATAACAATAGTTGAGTTAGAAAGACCTTTTATATCTCAATTTTCGTGGGCTGAGAACCATCATGGCCAAGAAAGAACCAACCAGACTAGGCCCAAACATAAACCCTCTTATGTTCCCAACAGTTGGGCCAAGAACCCATAATGACTAGCCAGATGTGCCCAGACTTCCATTTTGGCCCAAAACCAAGTAGTTTACCGCATCAGAAAAAAAAAATATTTCGAGGAGGGTATTTCCGAGATGAAAACAACAAAAAGAATAAACTAGTAAAAGTGAAAAATAAAATAAAAATAAACAAAATAAACACAAACACCTGCCCTCTTGAAATATAACATAATTTGGGAACAAATTTTAGTTTCTGAATAAACGCCGCCTTTCAAGAAAAGATCCAAACATGAAATCATATTGTTTAAGAGGTTGTCACAAGGATTCATTTTCAGCGTTATTATGACAAAAAGAGACAGGTTGATAGCAGGTATAAAAACTTAGCATTATTTTCATTGCGTCATAAATATTGATTAGGTTCAGTTAGGCATAAAACTTAGAAGGGCGTCACTTATAGACCTGTGATGCCTCCTATCTCTTCTCAAAGCGTATTTGGCTTTCCCCAGATCACCCCAATTTGACTTCAACCCCCCTAGTGCTTGATCAAAATTTTTTGGGAAGCGATAAAACTTTGAACTTTAAGATTAAAGATAACAACACAGAATATATACGTACGTAAATATTCAACACATTTTTTTTAATAATAATAACAATAACAAGCACTTGTAAGTCCCAAATTTGGATCACTATAGTAGGATAGCACAATATTTTTGATGATCAAGACACTAGCGGGCTCGTGTATGACTGGGTAATTGCTTTTCTGCCTATCATTCGGAGAGATGTATGTAAAGACATGCACATTTCTTCAAAATGACTCTCCACACTAAGTTCAGCATATTTAGTTTATATCACTTCTACTTTTACACATCACGGAAATCTACCATACAAGTCAATGACTGTTCTAGAGCCTTTTAAGCTTAATAACTACACCCCTTAGGCACACAAAAACAATTTTTCTATCATTTTCCAAAGGTTGGATCAATTTTCATTTAAAAATATTTTGAGGCTTCAAAAAGCTGTTAACTGAATAGTCATATCATTTCCCAGAGGGTTACAAAAGATACACATGTTAAGAACTCAGTCACCCCGGTCACTATTCAGTTTTCAGGTAAATGGCTATCCCGTATGACCACTAGTGGTTAACAGGACCAAACACATATCAGAATACGTGTCCTTTCAACTTGGAAATGCCGAAATAATTTTAAGTGAAACTGTGAAAGAATTCAAAACACGAAAACACATCACAATCGTCCCAGATGCTTTCACTCTTTAGATAAATGGTTATCATGTGAATCTACGAGTAGATCACCGGACCAAACATATACAAGTATATGTTCTTCAAACTTGAGCAACCGACATAGTTTTAAGTGAAAGTGAATCTTGAAAAACACAATCAAATATATACATATATATTATAATAATAATAAACACACACACACACACTTTTTGAATTTTTTTAACCCACCCCCCCCCCCCCCCTAAATTTGTGCAAATTTAAAGATATATACAAATTTATTCCCAAAATGACTCACTCCTTGGAACAAATCATTTTAAGAAAAATCACAAGCACATTAAATTTGGCTGTTCCGACCGGTTTCGAAAATAAGTCCGCCACATTATTATCAGTGTGAACTTGTTCAAGATGAATCAATTTTTGGTCGTAACAGTCGCGAATAAAATGAATTTAAATATCGATGTGCTTGGTTACAGAGTGTTGAACCAGATTCTTAACAATTGCAATGGCAACATCATTATCACAAAATATAGGAATGTAAAGAAATTCCTAACCGTAATCCAGCAGTACGTTTTGCATCCAGATAACCTGTAAGCATCAAGCTAATGCAGCAACATATTCAGCCTCGGCAGTTGACGTGGATACCGTTTGTTGTTTCTTGCATTGCCATGAGATAAGACGATCGCCCAAAAACTGGCAACCGGCAGAAGTGGATTTCCTGTCAATGTCATCTCCACCATAATTGCTATCAGCAATTGCATATAGATCAAAATCTGAGTTTTTTGGATACCAAAGACTTAACTTCGGTTTTACCTTCAGATAGTTTAGGTTTAGCCTGGAAGCGAGCACACTGGCAGACAGCGAAAATGATGTCAAGTCGACTGGCGGTGAGATACATCAAGGACCCGATCATCGATCGATAGTACGTTTGATCTACGGGACTCCCTTCCTGATCAGATGTCAGGAGTGGTCTTTCCGCCATAGGAGTGGTAGAACTTTTGGAATCCAAAAACTCAAATTTTGCAAGCATATCTTCAACATATTTCCCTTGATGCAGCAAAATTCCCGTCGAGCTTTGACGAACCTGCAACCCCAGAAACGTTGTCATTTCTTCGAACGAGCTCATCTCAAATCTTTTTTTCATTACATTTTCAAATTCTGTATACAACTCAACACTAGTGGATACAAAAATGATGTCATCCACATAAATTGGAACCAGAATCAAATCCTTCCCGACAATTTTGAGGAACAGAGTTTGATCAATGGTTCCCCATTTATAACCATGACAAAGAAGATGAGTTGTCAGCGTAGCATACCACGCCCGAGGAGCCTGATGAAGCCCATACAATGCTTTGTCTAACTTGTAAACATGATAGGGATTCTTGGAGTCCACAAAACCTGGTGGCTGATCCACGTAAATCCCTTCTTTAACCTCTCCGTACAGAAACACGGTCTTAACATCCATATGATATACTGTGAAACCCATGTATGACGCATATGCTAGAAAAATCCTGATGGCTTCAAGTCTAGCTACGGGAGAATAGACTTCAGTGTAATCTAACCCTTCAACCTGATGAAAACCACGAACTACAAACCGTGCCTTGTTCCTAACGATAACCCCTGTGTCATCTTGCTTGTTTCGGAAAACCGATCTCGTATCAAGCACTTTCTTTCCTTCTGGCAACTCAACCAATCTCCAAACTTTCAACTTATCAAATTGATGCAATTCTTCATGCATAGCGTCTACCCAGCTCGGTTCCTGAAGAGCCATTTCTACCGTCTTTGGCTCAATCTGAGAAATGAAACAGGAGAACACACAACTGTTTATGCGTCATGTCTGATTTCTGGTGGACACACATGTTTCAAGAGGACCTATGACATTCTCAATTGGATGATTTTTCTGTGTTTTTGATGGAACCAAATGTTCAAAGACATCACCGATAGAATGTAAGTATGACAAATTTTCATCAACTTCAGTGAGAGGATTCTTCCATCCAAAAGTCATTGTACTATGTGAGTATGAGCTACTAGCGATGTATTCATTTGGAATGACATCGGGGAATAAAGTGCTCCCAAAAATTTGACGAATATGATTGTCCCCCTCAACTGTTGAAGTATTTTGTGATGGAGTTGGTGAAGACACTGTTGCAGTAACCTTTTCTGGCTGATTGATTGGCATGGACGGGGTAACATCGAGTGGTTTTGTCAGATCATCATCCAGAACTGGAGATATAGGATACACCGCATGCTGATCTTCTTTCTCAGTGTCTACGGTAACATCACCCGAGATGTCTTAGTTGGTGACCGGAAGCACGTGGAACGGTTTGAAAAGTTCATTGTAATCGAATAACCATTCGGGACCGACATGAGCATCGGTCTCGTTTTCTTCCAACCAACGAACATCATATGACTCTAGAATCTGCTTGGTTGACTTATTGTATACTCTGTAGGCAGTACGACCATCATAACCGACGAAGTAACAGTCATCAGCTTTGGCCCCAAATTTCGGAGTTGACACAAGATTCAGTAGAGTACATAGGCAACCGAATGCTCTGAAATGTGCAACAGCGGACTTATGACCATAGACAATCTCATATGGAGATTTCATTTGATACTTGTTGATTATCACCCGATTCTAAACGTAGCATGCTGAATTAATGGCGTATGCCCAGAAGAATAATGGCAATTTGGAATCACACAACATGGTTCGTGGTGCCTTGATAAGTGTCATGTTTCTCCTTTCAGCCACACCATTCTGTTGTGGTGACTGAGCTGAACTGTACTGGCGAAGCACCCCCCTTTCTGAACAAAAATAATTCAATGTAGCATTCTTGAATTCCGTACCTTTGTCGCAACGAATGCTCTTCCGCTTCAAGTTAAGTTGATTCTCCATAAGTACCACGATTCTCTTGATCAGTTATGCAGTTTCACTCTTATTTGACAAGAAAAACACCCAAGTAAAACGTGAGTAGTAATCAGTAATAACGAGACAATAAGAGTTGCGAGAAAGACTTAGAACATGAACTGGACCGAAAAGATCCATATGAAGCAATTGAAAAACTGATGAAATGGTATTAATCAATTTTGGCTTATGTGTTTTTCGATGATGTTTACCCAAAGCACAAGCCACACATTTTTCACTAGTAACAAAATCTTTAACAGGTAAACCACGCACCAAATCGTTTTTAGCAAGACGGTTCAAGTTTTTCATATTAGCATGACCAAGACGCCGATGCCAAAGCATGGCATTATGTTCAGAAACTTTTGAAAACAAGCAGGTTATTTCATCAGGAACATTTTTGTTCATGTCGATCACATAAGCAATATCTTTTCTTTGTGATCGAACAAGAATCCAGTCTTCTGGTATAATAATACCAAGTTTCAAAATCAAACACTCTTTCTTAGTTAAATGAGTTGAAAACCCTTTATCACAAATTTGTTACACGCTCAACAAATTGTGCTTCAATTCTGGAACAAAATTAACATTTTCGAATTTCAGAACACCATTACTTACGGTACCCTTTTGTGTAATCTTCCCCTTTTCTCCTCCTGCAAAGGGCACATACCCACCATTAAAGATTTGAATGTCATGTAGCTGGGAAATGTCTCATGTCATGTGTCTAGAACAACCACTATCAACATACCAAGGTCTGATGATATTCCTTCATAGCTATTCTTGCACGATGTGCGAGACCAGTTAGACTTTGGTACCCAATCCATAGTTACACTGGGTGACCCTGACTCATCTAAGATTGTTACAGGTTTCCATGACATGTCCTTTTGATCATCTAACATTGAGTTTAAAGACTCTTTTACCGGAGATTTAGGCGACCATTTATGTCTACCGTTGTAAGATTTGACATTATGCGTACAAATGTGACTTGATCTCCGGTTTTTGAAGGTTAGAGGCAAACGACTTTGCATTTTTTACTTGTTTCGGTTTAGAACTCGTGTTCATTCTAGAGACCGAAGCACGTTTTCTGCCCTCTTTACGAAACATGTTAGGTTTGGTCTGATGAGGACTAAACCTGCCAGATTTGTTTCTGTTCCAATCATCGTCAGAGGGATTAGCTTGATAGTGCCTAAAATTTTGCATGTAGGTATCCTGAGGCATCGCGTATTCCTATGATAAAATCCATAATAAGGAACATATGGACGATGTGAACAATTTCTGGCAATATGACCGGGAGTGCCACAATTGAAACAAGTTTGATGTTTAACATAGAAATTAGTTTGGGAAACTCCTTGTCTGGAAGATTTTGTGGACCAGCTTGGTTAGCATGATGTTCACCACCTTGTTTGTCATTTGAGCATCCCTCTTTGACAAACATAGGCCGGAATACTTGTTTGAATTTTTTGAATTTTTAGGTTTATTAGGAACAACATTATTAGAATTCAAAGTCTTAACGATAATCAACCACACAAGAATCCTTGCTCTTAAAACCAAAGCCCACACAAATACGCGGAATAACTGAATTCAAAACAGGTAGTTTTAAAGAAACATCAGAATCAAACTCTTTATTAAAAAAAACACACTGGAGTCATCATCCTCATCAGTCCATTCCTCAACGATTACTTTTGCTGCACACGAAGTAAACACATTAGAGTCATTCACTCTTGAAATGGAGGCAATATTCTCCACTAAATCATTCTTTTCACTGTTAGCAGGTTTACCATACTTCATATCTTTAATCTTTTCTTCCCGCTCTTTAGTAAGAGGAAGACCTGAATAGTTGTCATTATATGGTGGGGGTACCTGACTATACCCTATACACTCACCCTCATTCTCTTTCCACCATAACTGATTTTCAATCATGGAATTAACTACCTTACTGGAAACATCAAATTTTTTAAAATCAAATTCAGCCAATTTAAATTTTTCAGTTAAATTAAAGACCTCTAACTTAGAGGCTTCCGGTATAGCAGTTAATTCAACAATTTTCTGTTTGGCATCAAATGATGACAACATTTCAAAATGAACTCAGATTTTAGTTTGGAAAAGTTCTTTCTATGTGCCTCTATTTTATCCAAATATGCTTTTCCAGTTTTCTTAAGCTTATGATTCTCATATTTTATCATTTCCATTTGGTGCATGCTGCGTGTAGCTTGTAAAATAGTAACCGATTGGATATTTAGCTTTTGCACAAGATCGTGTATTAAATTTATAAAAGTGATTTCTACTAAGACTAAACACACAAAATAAGCAAGTGTACCAATCGTATGGTAAGAACCAAGTATCGATCCGTGGATATAAATGTTTCCAATAACGAGTCTTTGTTTTAGTTTAATTTGAGAGTTTTAATCCTTTTGGGGTTCATTTTTAACTTATATATATATATATATATATATATAGGGTAAGGATCCTAAGAGAACCCTTTGCAAATTGAGAATTTTGAGAACCATTTTGGACCACTAAAATCACCTTTAAAAAAATATTTAAAAAAATCATAAAACAAAAAATAATAACAATTTTTAAAAAGTAAAAAAACCAAAATTCTTATATTTAATTCCGGTTTCATTAAAAAAAATTAAAAAAAACGTCGTATTATACACATATGTATAATTTTATATAATCTTTAGTTACGTAATATACACATATGTACAATATCATTTATCTTAAATTATACACACGTGTACAAAAAAAACTTGTAAATGTACATATATGTATATATTATACATATGTGTATATAATTTAGCTAAACCGAGTTTTTTTTAGTTTTTTTTTATGAAACCGGGATGATAAAATATGAATTTTGGTCTTTTTACTTTTTTGATTTTTTGTGTTTTTTTTTATTTTATGATTTTTTTTATTTTTGGGTTTTTTGTGGTCTAAAATGGTTCTCATAGTTCTCAATTTTAAAAAAGTTCTCTCATGATCCTGATCATATATATATATATATATATATATATATATATATATATATATATATATATATATATATATAATATAGATGACCAAGACGAGAAATTCTAAATGGGTAATTCAATTATATGAAGGTTACCATCTAAGATCAATAATCCACTCCATTTATCCTTGATGATTATAAAGTAAACATGTGATAAACTTGTCGTAATAATATATGGTAGAATATCCCCTCATTTCTAAGTGAGCATATCCTATGACATAAAAGAAAGTGGCATGCGCATTTTAAAGTCAACCATTTCCTAATGTCATGTTACCATGAGAATGTCAATTTGAGTTGGCAAGTAGTTTAGTAAAGTAGAAATATTAGGATTAACTTTGATTTCTCAAATACCAATTCTAACAACTTTGGGTGGTTATAGTTTAGTCACACAACCTCCCCTTGGTTGATTTAAGTAGGTTATAATTACACATTCCGTTAGCATATGATTTCTTTAACTAGCATGATAACCTAAGCAATCGTGTTAACGATGTTATTTCAGAATTACCAAAACTAGAGAAATAGATCTTAACCTATATCTCATCATTTCTAAGTATAATATAAGGATCCATGTTTCGATAAATTATCAAATTATTCTATCTTTCAAGAAAATGAATCGATCATGAATGATTGTCAACATGATTGTCAATCACCAACTTTGAATTGTTGAATTAAGATAGCGAAGCATATCTCATCAAAAGATAATTGCAAAGTAACCATGTACTTTACTAAACCAAATCACATGTTTTATATAATCATCAAGTAAAACAAAGCTTCTTCATAAATTTTAGATGGTAAATGGAGTTTTAGCTCATAATGAGAATGGTTATGAACATTAGAATGGATGATGATAACAAACACATGATTAAACTGGAACAATCTAACCAAATGTGGATGATCTTCCTTATTAATGTTGATGATGATGGTTGATGATGATGATTGATGATGATGACCTTCAAGCCTTTAAAGTCTTCACAAGATCTTCAGTATGAGTGTTAGTGGGTGTTTTTATAAGTGAAAACCGTATAGAATTCTCTTCAAGGCACACTTGATCAATGCAACATGAGCCACTATTTATAGGCAGTCAGGAGGATGAAACGGACCCGTTCTTAGGTAGGAACACCCCGTGCTTTGGTTCTCAGTATTTGTCTTTTCTTGTAGATTTTTGTCTTTTCATGTGTTTAAAAGCATGGGGGCGTGCTTCTTGAGGCATGAGGGTGTTTTTCTTGCTTTTCTTGTGTTTTCTTCCGCTTTTCTTCTTCTTTTCGCTTGTTTCTTCGTTTGGGGCTTGGGTTTACCTGAAATTGTATTTTATTATGATAAGTAGTCTTCTATGCTATGTTATTTGATAGAAGTTACAGTTTTTAAAAATTATTTGATGCTTAAAAGATGTATATTTTTATATACATCAAACATCCCCCACTTGAACCTTGCTTGTCCTCAAGCAAGCTACTTATAAATATTCTCTAAAAATAGCAAGTTAGGACCATAGCTTAATCATCCCCAAAAGAGTTCCAAGAAAATGGGAACAAAATAACCATCCTTGAATCATAGGAATATATGTAGTGATATATAAAAAGATGATTTGTTTTTATGAGCTTTTGTTTATGCAAAACGTTACATTCTCACAATGTTCACTCATACTCGGTTTCATATCTGATCATACTTGTGATGTATGTATGCGAACACTCTTAGTCAAAACGTGACCTTTGAAAAATAAGCTTGTAACAATTTCAATTTCCCACCTTTGTGAAGGGTTGCATAGATCGGAAGATAGTATGGGTTGGTTTTATGTGAGTAGGGATTTGGTATTTATTGATGGTTCAAGGGTTTAGTTTGATGGTAAATACAACTTCTGCTGTTTGTCGGAAGTCTTAAGATGTTTTCAACGGTTAGCTTTTCTTCTCTCAATATTATATATATATATATATATATATATATATATATATATTAAAACAAACCTAGTGACTCTTTTAAGGTCAGATTGTCAAGACCAGTTTTGTCGAGGACGTGGATAAGTTTTTCCTCAATCCTATTTTGAACATAACTTCCAACTCTAATGGATCGTTCGACTTTGAGCCTAATAGCCCCTACCCTCATTAGCTCAGAATATTCATGCTGAGACTGAGTTTGACTTTTCTACATCTTCCTTCGTGAGACCAATTTTCGTAACCTAAGCATCATCGTATCTTTTTACTCTTCTTTCATTGCGCTTTTGGAAACTCCACAAAATGGTGGCCTTTTTTCATCTTGGCGCCACTTTATCCTCACCTCATTGCTAAAGAGAAAAATTATCTCCCTGAGTTCTTGAGGCAACCTAGGTTTTGTTAAATGTATGCAGCAAATGAAATAGAAATCGAAAGAATGCATTTCCAGTTCTTTAGGGTCTGTCGGTAAAAGACCAGTATTGTATTTTACCGGTGAGAGGGATAAAGTGGTGTGGTAGTGTTTTCGGGTTTTGTAATTTGGAAAATGGTTTGATGGGATTGGGATAATATTACATTCTTCCTTATACAACGCTTAGTGCGGTCTTGAAATGAATAATTGCGACAAGTTCTAATTCACACGAAACATATGACTCACTCAAAGCTTCCGTAAAAATATTTATATGGCATGAGGTTTATCTCATTGTAACGGAGGAATTGGATATAACCTCCATATTTTGAATAAATTTCTTCTTAATATTACAAGACTTCTTTTTACTTTTTCACTAATTTCATGCTTGGTACTTGAATGATGGGACTATTATTGGTGGTGCCAACGAAGTCGCTAAAGCCCTAGACATTATCAGCTCGGAAGGGCCATCATTGGGGTTTCAACTTAATATTAAGAAAACCGAGGTTTTTTGGCCAATGTGTAATGGAGTGAAAGTTAAAGATGGGCTTTTCCCTAGTGGGATTGGTAGACCAGAGAGAGGGGTAAAGCTCCTTGGAGGGGCTGTTAGTAGAGATCCCTACTTTATTAAGGAGTTGGCGAGGCGGAGAGCATCTCTTGCGGTTGATCTTATGAAACTCTTACCTTGCCTTAGGGATCCCCAGATCGAACTCCTCCTGCTTAGGTCTTGCATGGGGGTTGCTAAGTTGATTTTTGGGTTACGAACATGCCACCCCCATATGATGGATGATGCGGTATCATGTTTTGATAAGGGGCTTCGAGAAGCCATCGAAGACATAGTTGTATGTGGAGGCCCGTTCTTTGGTGATCTTCAGTGGTGACTTGCATCTTTACGAATGCGCTCGGTGGGTTTAGGCCTTCTTTCAGCTCATGATGTTGGGGTTTACGCTTTTGTAGCGTCGAGGGCTCAGTCTTGGAAGCTACAGAATCACATCTTAAGGAATAGCGGAGTTGTCGAACTGGACTCAGACTACGTGCAGGCCTGAAACGCCTAAATGGCGCTCTCCCAGACTTTGACATTGGCGGTTTCTCTAATAAGGACACCGCCCCACCAAAGCCTCAAAAAACTTTGGCGAATGCCCTTTTTGGCAAAATCGCTCAGAGCCTGGGAAAAGTTTTTGGATTGTCCCCCCGACAGAAGACGGTTATTGAATGCTTACAAGGTCCTCATGCCCAAGATTTTCTGACCGTTATCCCGATTGATGGCTTGGGCCAAAGCATGTCTGCGGTCGAGTATAGGGCCATTCATAAGTACCGTTTGATGGTCCCAATGTACCCAGAAGACGAAACATGTCCGATCTGCCGTAAGGCTTGGTTGGATAAATTCGGAGAGCATGTGGTTCATTGCAAGGAGATTCCTGGGTTCAAATACCGACATGATTAGGTGCGGGACGTTCTTTGGTACATCTTAAGGCGAGCTGGGATATCAGCTAAAAAGGAAGCCCCCGTAAACTTCCTTACAGACCCCACGGAAGGGAGATCCACTCTACGACCGGCAGATTTGCTCGTCTTTGGTTAGGCCGGGGGAAAACACACTTGTGTTGACCTCACAGGGGTATCTCCTTTAGCTGGTTTGAGGGATAATGGGTTTGTAGCTGGGCAAGCAATGAAAAGGGCTGAAACGAAGAAGGTGGAGAAACATGCTAAAGCCTGAGAAGAGAACCAACATGTTTTTGTCCCTCTTGCTTTTGATACCTTTGGCTCCTTGGCACCGGAAGCTATCCGTTTCCTAACCAGGGTCAAACGGGTTGTGCATGGCAATGTGTCGACTCCAAAGGGGCAGGGGTATGTCTTTAGCAGGTTAGGGTTTGCAATTCAGAAAGGGGTGGCGGCGCAGCTTGTTGCCCGCCTACATGCTATGTTGATGTAATATCTATGTTTCTATATAATGAGAAAATAATAATTAACAAAAAAATGTGAAAAGAATAAACTTTTGTTATAGTAGATTTGTAGTTGGTTATTTTGTAAAAAAATTTATTGGCCTTTTCTTTTGGTTTTGTTAAAAATGGTCTTTATTTGCTACAAAAAATTTGTTTATTAGAGAATCTTTTATAATTAATCAAGCAAGCAATTGGTCAAGTTATTCCCCTCCCCACACTTGAATCTCACATTGTCCTCAATGTGAAAGGATTCATAAAAATATTAGAATTTTAATTAAGTATGGTAGGTTAAAATGGAGAGGTACTTCCCTATGGTTTAACAAAATTTCGACAGAGCGTCCTCTTTTTACCGTTCGTTTTCTTGTTTTGTACCTGTATTATTTAGAACTGCAAACAACCACAAACAACCAAGCATAATTTTGCTAAAAATTGAGTATGGAATCATCCATTCCCTGCCCAAACGGGCTAAATAAGTACTAGTAGAATGTCTTGGCACCCCCGGCCATAAAAGTATCCAACGAAACCAACATATAAACAAACAAGTAAACGATGGAATGTAAATTGTTTAAACAAACATAATAATAATGTCATGAAAATACTACCAACCCATGCCCATGCCCGACCAACCAGTGCCGCTGCTCATCAGTTGCCCATGCCCGGGTCAAATGGTTTACGAAACCTTGTTTGTGTATATACAATTGCTTGCTGTGCATCTCTTCTGCCCTTCCGTTCGTCATCCATTGCCATCTCCAGTTGTCGATGGACCTCCAAATCTCCGGCCTTATGTTTATCTGTCGGGCTATTTGCATCCTGATGCAATAACTGACGTCAAGATAAATTGGTTCAGGGCTTTGTGTTCCTTTCCTGTCCACATGATAGGCTTCGTAAAGCTTACAGATCCATGCTCAGCCAAAATTTGGGGTATTCAGGCTTTTTTCGTTTGCATTTGTTTTGAATAGCTGGCAGAAAACATAAGTAATGTTGCAATTAGTTTTATTTTTTAAGTAGTGAGGTGCCCACAAATCCCTTAGTTTCACCACTTCTTTCTTCCTTTCGCGTGCTATTATTGTGTGGCTTTGCAGTCGGTGAATGTATCTCACAAGCTGGTCACGTAGAGCTGTGCTCTTTGATCTGCTTGAATTGTAGTTTTCGGTCACGTAGCTCAGTTGTTCCCATGCTTCTAACCTTTTGTTTCCAGCTTCAACATCATCATCACCATCTTCATCTGCGAATGTTGTTCCTGCTCTGAACCAAATTTCTTCGTTTTTTTCCTCAGTCGTGTATATTCCCAGATCAATCCCAAGTTGAGTTAAAGAAGTTGTGTGCCATTCACCACCACACGTGAACTCAACAGCTTCTTCGTCCCACATATCCGGGTTCTTGGTCATTATAGAGAAAGAATTTAAGAATTCCTTTGTTATTTCCGTTACAGCTTCACCTGTTTGACCAAAAACTCGCTTCCACGGCCGTTCCACAAGTGTTTTATACCGGTTCCATTGATTGACTCATCTTAATATGTCCCTGGAGGCATAAAAGTTTGCCTCTCGAAACCGTCAGTTGAGGTAGGTTAATCTGGTTTGGGCTCTTCTATTCCATGCATCGCGTCCGGGAAAGACCAGAAATGCATGAACGTCGTCCCCAAACTCGGCCATCTCCGAGATTTCTTCAAATGGTCCATCGTTATATGGTTTTAATCGATGTCCATTAACTGATTGTGGCCGTTAGAATTTGAAATCTCGACTGTCCAATAGTCGAAAACTGATTCAACTATGTATGGACTTGTCCGTCGTGATTTTAATTTCCCTGGGTAAAGACGTAAACATGTGTTGTATAAGTTGAAGAGGAGGTTGAGAAAAACACTCCAGATGTGTGGGGTTATGATTCACCACCTCAAAATAAGTTTAGAAAGACTTATAGCAGAAAGAAGAAAGGTTGTTGAGCAGACTGACGAAGAAAAATCAGCAAAAAGGACTAAGAAGGATGGTGATCCTGAATATTTTGTTGAAAGCCCTAAAGAACATGAAAGCCCTGTGATGGCTGTTCCTATACAGATGGTTATGCATGATGCTGAACCAGACATGAATGAACCAAGAATAGCAGCACTTGATGACTTAACTGAACAAGATGATGATACAGAAGTTAATGAAAGTGCTAAAGATGATACTGATGATGAAAATGATGACAATGATAATGGTCAAGGTGATAAGGTTGAAAAGGTTGATATTGTGTCCCTTCAAGTTCAAATGACTGATGAACAGAGGGTAAATATACAACAAAGTCAGGATGAGGCAAGAAGGAATAATCCTTTGGTGATGAAATTTATAAGATTTCGATATGGATTTGAAAGATTGGCTCCTCTATCTGATGAGGAGTTGCAAAAGCTGATTGACAAGGAGGATTATAAAATCAGAAAAAGGGTTGAAAAGAAAAATACATATTCAAAGAAGTATATAGAATATTTGAGAAGGCATGGTTTAAATGAAAAAAGACTTGAGTAGGATGAGTTTCAATGATTTGGAAAGACATTATAAGTTAACCAGAGAAACAATCGAGAAAGAGAAGAAGGAGAGGTTTGAAAGAGAAACAAAGCTAGATGAAAAGATATATGCTGTGATGAAGAAGTATGGAGGGAAATGTAAGTACTTGATAGAGAAAGGGATGGCTCCTGAGTTAGTTAACAGTCTAACAAAAGAAAAGGTTGAGTCTCACTTTTGGAGGTTATCCAATGAAAGATCAAACATAAACCTCTGCAAAAAGGCCAAGACTTGTAACTTTGGCTGAGAAGAGTAAAATTGAAAGAAGAAAAGGTGGGAAAATGAACAATTGGTCTTGTTGGAGAGGCCGATAGAGGCTAGAGGGAGATTAAGTGAACTTGAAGGGATGAGCAGGTCAGACAAACTGGCACTATACTTATCTGAAATTGAAAAAGATGATTTGGAAATAGCTGAAGCCTCAAACACTCCTATCCCCATGGAAATCAAACCTGAACCTGTTGAGCACAGAGATCCATAGGAAGATGAGGAGATGATCAAGATGTTGAAAGGAATAATGAAAAATAAGGGTATGAAGGAAAACGTTTTTGATATTATTGGAAAAGCACAACTAAAACAACTATTTTATGAACAAAAGGTTGAATGGGAGAAACCGTTGACAGAGGAAAGAAACCCAGAGGTTTTATAGCTGGACCTGGTGGAGTGGGGTTTGTACCAGTCGGTCAGCTAGGGGATGAGAATTTAATGAATATGATTGGAAGACTGTTTAGATGGAGGTGAAAATCTTCTAGATCTGTTGAATATGCCAGTTGAAATGGTGATTAAAATTTATAAAAAAAATTTGGAATAGTGGGGGGCCACTAAACCTTTGAAGTCTATTCCTTCAAGGCCCTCAGCTTCAAGAGGACAAAGATCAACAACCAGAAATGAGCCAAGAAGAGCTGAAACACAAAGAGAAGAAAAGCCCTCAACTGATGTGGACCTACCAATAAAACTCTTTTATGACTATGTCTCTCAAACTTTGAAGGTGATAATGAAAAGCAGAGAATTAAGAGAGATTATCTTCAAAGATAACTTTGCTTACTACAACGGAGAACAACTTGAAGAAATGGCAACTTGGGAGTTGTATGACTACCATAACAGAAACAAACTTGCAGGTAGACAATAGATGAGCTATCCAAGTATTTGAGAAGTGAAGAAGGGATGTGATTCCCTTTGTTGAATCAAAAGAAGGAGTGGAAATTGACCGAGCATGAAAAGACGAAGAGAGGTAAGAGGTTAAGTGATATCAAGCATGCTGAGTTTGGCTACCTCTCAAAATCCAGGAACAAAAATCCACTTGCAAACTTAAACACTTGCATCAGTATGAGAAGGGAAATGACAAGGCCCAATCACAAAGTCTAGAAGAATGGTAGAATAACCCAAATTGACTACAAGAAAAATGAAGATTCCTACATTCTTTGCAAATTTGATGGACTTATCTTGGGTATAATCAAGACTGATGAAGACCTTACTTTCATGCATGATGAGGATTTAAGAGATATAATGCACTGGACACTTCCTGTGAATCATCCTCATCAACATCGATTGTTTATATTCAAGGAAAAGGCAGGAACAGTAAGAGTAGATCGAAGACAAGCAGCCTCTAGCTACAGAAGACAATGAAAATTTATCTTAGCTTAGGCTTTGCTTTGTAATGTCCACTAGACAGAATTCTCAACTATGTAATCTTTTGATTTTGTAATGTAATTTGATTTTGATTTGATGCGTATTTTTTACTAAGTGTATGTAACCTTAAAGGTGTTTTGGGACAGCTGAGGTGTTCGAATCTAGGGGGAGATTGTTGGATCAAATATTTGACATGAAATGACTCAAGGAAGATTGGAAACTTCTCAACACTCCCTAAATATGGCTCTAAGTATGGAAACCGAGCACACTTGGACCTCCTAGCAAGGTTTTACTTGTCCTAGCAAGGTATTTTGCTCTTCGAGCAAAGTTATCTTCTTGAAGCCTTCTTAAGTATCAATCCGAGCAGGGTTCACTTTGTCTAGTAAAGGTGTTCTTCAAGTCGAGCATAGTTTTCTTACCAGCAAACCCTTGACTAAACCAAGCTTATGAAGCCAAGTAATTGGAATATCTAGCAAGGTTTCATCAATAAACAGTAGTCTGAGCATGCATTAAGAAAGTTGATCATGAAATATTCTAAGTACTTTCTCTAGCAAGGTTCAGCCCCGAGCAAGCTATAGTGCTACCAGCACAAGTCAAACAGTGTTACCAGCACACTTGAGTTTGCTTAATAAGTTATCTTTTTACAAAGGGTTGAAGGGATTCATGAAGAACAGTTTGCTCGTAGGACCATATCGAGCAAAGTTTGTTATGGTCAAAAAGATTGAAGTCTGCTAGGTGTGTATTTTCTAAGGAAAATACTCTAAGTAAAGTCTAACCGGAGAACTGTTTACCAGCACACATCAAGGTTACCAGGTCTGCTCGAAGAAGACAAAAGACACAAAGTCTACCCGAAAGACCAATTTTTACACTTAGAATCTTTTGTAATATGTTTTATGAATATGTATCAATCATTAGGGTTTCCAGATGTTAGGACAGCTGTTAGGTAGTGCCAGGCCTATAAATAGAATATTTTATGGCATGCCTACCACGGATAATCCTTTACACTTTTCAGACCTACTGAATATTTAGTGAATTGAGTGTGACGGCTGTCCTAAGAATTATACGGTAAAACATTCCTTACAGAAACCCTAATTGATTTACATTTGTATGAATCTTTCTGTAAATGAAAATCGTTTGAGTTAATGTTTGTGTCTGTTACATTTTACAATCTTTAAGCAACAATCTTGTGTGTTAGTGATTCCGCCGTTAACATGCATTTATTTGGTGTCTTCTTTCACTAGTTTTTACTTAAAGTTTGTTTTTTTATCACTAGATCTTGCTCCAATCGAACCAGATACATCAGATCTGAGGATTTCACTTTCAGATCTGATTGATTTTCAAATTCGATTTTTGATTATGTTTAAATATTTACCTATTTCTCATTAATATGTCTAGTAAGAGCAAGAGGTTTCTACTAACAAAATTCCAAGGTTGTATGGACAGGAAAATTTCATCAAGTGGAAAGTGTTGTTTGAAGCTGTGGTTTGTTATAATGATGTAGACATGTGGAACTCCTTAAAAATGGTCCATATGTGCCGGAAGGAACATATGCCAACCTAGCCGTGGGTGTGAGAATGAGGAAAGTGGATGATAGAGCACTTGCAATGATAAAATTGGGTTTGTCTTGGGAAATGATAAATTTGGGTTTGTCTTGGGAAATTCTCACAAAAGTTGCACATCATACAACTGCAAAGGCCATGTATGACGCAATTCTTGAAATGTTTGAAGGCAATTCAGAGCTGAAGAACATCAAAAAGCAAAGACTCAAGCAACAACTTGAAAGGTTCAAATATAAAGATGGTGAGAGATTGAAATCAATTCTTGAAAGATTTCTAGCCATAGTGAATGATCCCAGAACCACAGACTATGTGATGACTGATTCTAATTTAAACACAAAACCATTATCATCAATGCCAAAGGAATGGTATACAGCTAGCAAGTTCATTCTTTAGAAACCAAATTATGAACAACTCAAGTTTGATGATGTGATTTGCGTTCTCCAAGCTGCTGAAATAGAAATGATTGAGAATGAAATGATAAAGGAAGAAAAACCATGTTTCCATGTATCAAATGCACTCATTGCTCCTATGGGAAACTTAACCACCAAAAACCAACAAAAGATACCTATCATTGAAGAACCTACTGATCATGGTGTTGATACACCAAAAGCATTTGTTGGTGGCAATGATTCCAACTCATAGATGACAATGATTCTGCCTCCATGGCAAGTGGACATTTACCTTATGCTGGTGGAAATAGTGGTCAAGGAAGTGAAACTCATGCATTGTTCTCTATGTTCGCAGAGTCTTACAATGAATTTGTAGCCAAAAACATGATCCACACAAGTGTTATTCAAGATGATTTGGAACAGATTGATGCTGATGATCTTGAAGACATGGACTTGAAGTGGCAGGCTGCAATGCTGGCTCTTAGAAGCAAAAGGATGTTTAATATGACTGGAAGGTCTCTAGTGTCTGGTCCAAATGAAAGGAAGGATTGGTTTTGACAAGTCTAAGGCAATTTACTACAATTGCCAGCAACCAGGACACTTTTCTAGAGAATGTAATCAGCCAAAAACTTCCAAGTGAATCAATACCAGAACCAACAGCCAAGGAATCAATACCAATACCAGCAAAACCAGCCAAGAAACAACAACTACAACAACAACCCCAATTTTAACAACAACTACCAGAAACCACAAATAAACAATCAGCAAGTTGTACCCCAGAATCAAAATTACCAGAGAAAGAATAACCAGAACCCTACAATTGCTCCAAACAACACCAACAGAAACAATCAAAACTAGCCCAGAAACTAAGGGAATTTAGCTCTTGCTGCACAACAAGAAGGGAGCTTTGATTGGAGTGATCATGCAGATGATATCACCAAGGCCAATGTTTCATTAATGGCAAAAGTTGAAAATGATGTTGAATCTTCTTCTTCAGAGGTACACTCAAACTCCACACTTGATTTACTTGAAACAATTGACGCATTGAATGTGAATGTAGGAAAGTTGGAGAGTGAATTCTTTAGAAAACAGATCATGATAAATGTGTATCAAGTAAGTGATATAACTTATGAATAAAAGATCAAAATCCTTGATGATGATTGTGTAACTAGTTACAGAATTCAGTCAAGATATGTGACTGAAATTGAATGACTAAGGAAGATGGTAGTTGAAGAAAGGTGAAGAATACTACTTTACAAGTTAAAAATGAGTTCTTGAAGAATCTGGTGTCTACTGGTAACATATGTGGTATTCTGAACAAGATTAAAGAGGAAGACAAATACGAAGTTGTTCCTCCACCATTCAATGACAACTACTCTCTAAGGTTGACAAAGAGAAAAGGGAGACTTATCTCAATCAGTTCAGAGATGTTTTTAAAGATAAGGAGGAATTCATTGACAACTACAAAATGGTTGAAGTTAATGAAGATGGAGAGTTTGTGGTGAAGGAAGAATTAAGGGATGATAAGTCAATTGGTGTGCAAGTTTCTAAAGATGACTTCAATGGAGATGATTTGAACAAGGATGATTTAAGTGACTCTAGTGATAAAATATCGGATGAAGAAATCCAAGCTGCCGAAAAGAAACCTGATTCAATTGAAAAACTACCTGATCTGCCTAAGATGACTCCCAAGATGATAAAAAATCATGAAAAGATGAGAAGAGAACATGTGTCTTTTGACATATGTGAAAGGTCAAAGGTGAGCTGCAATGTTGTAAGGCCACCAAGCAAAACCGTTTTGAAAAGGATAAGTGACAATAACAAGAAAAAGCCCATGAAACAGTGATTAGTGACAACTTCATTCCAGTGTACCCTGTTTTCTCTAGTCAAGAAGTGTTTGACATTGGAGAAGTTGAAACTATGAAAGAGTATGAGAAAAGAAAGTCAAGACATAAGGGGAACTTGGATGAAGAGCTTATGAATTTGAAGAAAATAGTCTTTGTAAAAAGCAAGGTTGAAAGATAGGACATCAAAATTGAAGAGTTTGTGTCTTTCTCAATTGATTTTGATGGCCTAAAAACTCTGAAAACACTTGGGATCAAACCACCTAAACAAAGTGAGAGATTTGAGAAGGGGAATACTCATGAAAGTTTCAAAGGAAAAGTACGGTTCAAGAAGTGTGATGAATATGGTCACCATACAGATTCTTATCATGAATGGTTCACTTTCAAAACCTGTCATATTCCCAATGAAACAAAGTTTGAACTCTATAAACAGAAGTATGATGAATATTTGGGAAAAGGAAAGGTGTGTTAAAAGGAGACAGTGTAAAAGTATGAGCAAAAGGTTGGTAACAGTGTGATGAAAGAGGGGAAGGATGAAGAGAAACCAAAGAAGAATGTGACTGATCAAGTCAAAAGAAGTAACCTTCCTATCAAAACAGAAGCAATTGTAAAAAGAATCACACAGCCATTGAGAATTGTTCCTAATCAAGACTTAACATCAGTTAAATCTGATGATTCTTAAAAATCACCAACAATGGAAAGAAAGGGAACAAGGGTGTTTTCTCAAGAAAGAAACCAAAATAATTAACTGGTGATGAAAAATTTCTACTAAAGAATGGGTTGGAACCTCATGGATTTCTTTGAAAACCAAGGGGTGAAGTTAAAGAACCAAAGACAATTGATGTTGGAGATTACTCAAGTACAAAGATTATGTGTTGCAAGATTGCAGAAGCATAATTCGTTATGTGCTAAGATCAACTGACAATGATGTGAAAAACCCAACTAACAGTGGCTATGAATCAGATGAATCTGATGACTGAGAACTTATTTATGAAGATCCTAAGCCTATTCCTCTCACAACCAATGCAACAATTGTTATTGAAACTGATGATTTGCAAGTTGATTCAGCTTGCAGTTCATCACCCAACTAATCAATCTCTTTAATTTGTGCAGGAACAGTCTACTCCACTGAATGAAGTATGGTATATGGATAGTGGATGTTCCAGGCACATGACTTGTGACAAAAGGTCACTTGTTAATTATGAAGAGAAGTTTGAAGGACCAGTAGCGTTTGGAAGTGATGAAAATGATGGAAAAATTGTTGGAAAAGGGATCTTGACTAATGGAAAGGTCACATTTGATAATGTCTTTATGTGGAAGGATTACAGTATAACCTTTTGAGCATCTCACAAATGTGTGATAAAGGTTATAAGGTTGAGTTTGATGACTCTCACTGTTTTATTCTTAAACCTGATTTTGTAATCCCTCCAGATATGATTATGATGATAGCTCCAAGAAATGGCAATCTTTATGAACTAAATATGAAAGATGCTGTTTCAAGGGGTGGTACATGTTTTGTATCCAAAGCCACTGAAAATGAAACTAAATTGTGGCATAGGAAGCTTTGTCATGTCAATTTGAAGAATATGAACAAACTAGTCAAGGGTGAGCATGTTATTGGTTTACCTACTAGGGAGTTCAAGTTGGATGAAAAGTGTACCTCATGCCAAAAGGGCAAGCAGCACAAGTCTTCACACAAGACTAAACTCATCAACACAAATGATCAAATGCTTGAGATGCTTCTCATGGATCTTTTTTGTCCTGTGTATTTACCAAGTATTGGAAAGAAGAGAAATAGCCTTGTGATCATTGATGATTTCTCAAGATACACTTGTGTTTATTTCCTAAGTACAAAAGCTGAGGCTGCTGAATTGATTAAAAGTTGTGTGACCAGGATTGAGAACCAGTTGGATGCAAAGGTGAAGGTGATGAGAAGTGATAATGGAACAGAGTTCAAGAATGGAGTCATGGAAGAATTCTCCAATGAGAAAGGAATTCTTCAACAATTCTCTGCTTCTAGAACTCCTTTACAAAATGGTGTTGCAGAAAGAAGAAACATAACACTCATAGAAGCTGCAATTACTATGCTAGCAGATGCTTTCCTACATGTCACTTTTTGTGCAGAAGTAATTAATACAGCCTTCTATGTTCAGAATAGAGTACTTCTCAACAAAAGTCAAGACAAGACTCCTTATGATATTTTGTTTAAAAGAAATCCCTACATCAAGTTTCTCAAGCCATTTGGATGCAAATGTTCTCTCTTGAACACCAAGGATTATCTCAACAAGTTTCAAGTAAAATCCTTGGATTGCTTCTTTGTTGGCTATTCAACACACTTAAAATCCTATAAAGTATATGTCAAAGATCATTTGAGTGTGATTGAATATTCTGATGTAATCTTTAATGAAAATCAATTCAACACAGCTGATGGTGCAGCATGGCTGTTTGTTCTTGAGAAACTGATTAAATCTTTCAAGATTTATCCTGATGATTTTGATGATTTATTTTACAAGACAAGTGTGATTGAAGAGAATAATCAGAAAAAATAGATTTAGACAGATTATGGTCCAAGGTTGCAGGAAAAGGAAGTGAATATACATTTGTAAAGGATCCCTCAAGTGTTGAAATTGAACAAGTTCAAGACAATGATCAAGAACAAAATCCAAATCCAGAACAGATCAAGAAAATGGTATTCAAGACAATCGTGAAGTACAAGTTAATCAAGTTCTAAATGTGGAAGATCCAGAAAACCGAAGAAATGAAGAAGAGGTTGCAAGAAGAGAAATATTTGAAGATCTGTTTCAAAGAAAGAATATGGGAAACTATGGTGCATCTACCTCACAACAGAACAATGAAGAAGCACCAGATTTTTATGATGCAACAACAGATTTGATCATTGATGAACCAGATCTCAATGAATCAAATATTATGTCTACTGATGTGATAGTTCAATCCTCTTATGTTGAAAGAAATCATCCACCTGAGAACATCATTGTAGATATAAATGAAAGAGTTACAAGAAGTCATTCTAATTTTGCAAACATTTGCGTGTACTCCTGCTTTCTATCCCAAATTGAACCCAGGATCATTGTTCAAGCATTGAAAGACAATTGTTGGGTAGAAGCAATGCAAGGGTATTTGGCCCAATTTAGAGATTTGCAAGTGTGGAAACTTGTAGATAGGCCAAGAAATAGATATGCCATTGGAACTAAATGGGTTTTCAGGAATAAAAGGGGTGAAAGAGGATTTGTGATTAAGAACAAAGCAAGACTTGTTGCTCTGGAATGCCTACAAGAAGAAGGAATAGACTTTGAGTAGGTCTTTGCTCATGTAGCAAGACTTGAAGCAATAAGAATCTTTCTTGCTTATGTTGCCTCAAAGAATATAAGGGTATTCCAGCTAGATGTCAAATCTGCCTTCTTAAATGGAAAAATATAAGAGGAAGTGTATGTGACTCAGCCACCAGGATTTGAGGACCATGATTATCCTAACAGAGTTTACAAACTGAACAAAGCTTTGTATGGACTACATCAAGCTCCAAGAGCTTGGTATGATGAGTTATCTAATCACTTACTTGATAATGGTTTCTCAAGAGGAACTATTGACAAGACCCTCTTCTACAAGAAATGAGGAAGAGATTTTCTTCTATTAGAAGTCTATGTGGATGATATCATTTTTGGTTCAACAAATGAAAAAATGTGCCATGAATTTGAAGAAGTGATGAAATCCAAGTACTCAATGAGCTCAAAGGAAGAAATGAACTTCTTTCTTGGATTGCAAGATCTACAAAAGGCTGATGGTATCTTCATATGCTAGTCTAAGTATGTACAGGACATTTTGAACAAGTTCAAGTGTCAAGATTTGAAAACTGCTTCAACACCCATGGACACTCATGAGAAAATGATAGCAGATGAAAAGGGGGAGCCTGCGGATGAGTGTGAATACAGAGCCAAAATTGGATCCTTGATGTATCTAACTGCTTCAAAACCAGATATCATGTTTGTTGTATATGTATGTGCAAGATTTCAGTCAAGTCCTAAGGTCTCTCACATGACAGCAGTCAAAAGGATGTTTAGATACTTGAAGGGAAAGCCTGACATAGGGATTTGGTATCCAAAGAACCATTCCTTTGATCTTATTGCCTATACCGACAGTGATTATGATGGATGAAACATTAGCAGGAAGTCAACTTCTGGAGGATGTCAATTCTTGGGAGACAGGCTACTAACTTGGCAGTACAAGAAGCAAACCACAGTGTCCATCTCAACTGTTGAAGCTGAGTATATTACTGCATATGCCTGCTATGCACAAGTTCTTTGGATTCAGAATCAAATGCTGGATTATGGTCTGAATTTCTTGAACACTCCTATTTTCATTGATAATACTGCATCATATTTTATTGTTAAGAATCCACTACAACATTCTAAGACCAAGCACATTAAAATTAGACATCATTTCATCAGGGATTGCAATGAAAAAGGTCTAATTGAGATGAAAAGAGTTGATACAAGTGATAATTTGGCTGACCTATTCACAAAACCACTTGATAGAACCAGGTTCAACTTTCTTTTGAAAGCCCTGGGAATTATATACTCAGATGAAGTCTGATTAATGATGTGTACTTTATGTGCTAATTAACTATTTCGATAGAAGGTCTAAGTGATTGTTTTGCATGTTTGAATATGTTATTGTTTGATGTTCACTTATGTGTGCTTTATTGATTAACTGTTGAACTTAGGTATCTTTGATGCTTAGGAAATGATTAGTGAAAGTGTGTGATGTCTAGATAAGTTGACTTGGTATATTTGCTTGTGTGCTTATCTGACATTCTGATTATGTGAGTTTTCTGATCTGATGATGTTATTAGGGTAAGTTAGACTATACATGTTGTGAAGTCTGATTGTTTTAATGATTTCATTGATGATTATGATTTGAATATGTTACACTTGTATTCGTGTCAAAATGTGCTTTTGTGTCAAAATGATATGCTCAAGTGAAAACTTTCAAGAGAATTTTTTGATCAAAACAGTTTTAATAAAACATAGCAAGTTCATTAATGGTGTTGAGATATGATAAGATTATTCAGTTCAAAGCTTTTTAGAAGCTTAAAAGGGATTTTCAATCAATAGCAACAAGAACACTAGCATCAGGGAAAGCAATCAAAGCACTAACCGTAGGAACAATCAAAACACAAGCTAGCTGACAACAAAAACAGTATTATCGATCGGAATACCGTCTCCGGGGCATCCCTCTCTTGCTTATATAGATTTCCCCTCGGTTGTAGCCTCGGTCTCACCCCCTCCCCCTCTTCCGGGGGTTGCTCATTCCCTCCGGGGGTATTCGACCCGGACCTACAAAAGAGAAAGCAAGAAAAACACAATTGCATATGAGATCATATAACCTTCAGCAGCATAGCTAACAATCCGGTCGACCCAGGGGTTAGGGAGTCTTCCCCCACGTCCGGAAACAGCAAACCTGCGCTGCTGAAGATAGGAAGGCTATGATTGTGACACCCGGGTGTGCAGGAACTAAAAGACTCTGAACTAGAGGACGACCTAAGGCGATTCCTTCAGGGCTCGGCGTGACCTGCCAAGCCGACAAGCGGCGATCTGCGACGGGAAGACGGAAGAGTGTTGAGACGGGAACAAACTGTGTTCAGTGGCACTCAAAAAGAGTTACTTTTGCTTAAAATTATGTCATTTTCTCAAGTTGTTTGGAAGGACATATACTTGTATATGTTTGGTCATGTCATCTATTCCTAGATTCACAAGATATCCATTAACCTAAAGACTAAAAGCATTCGGGGAAATTGTAATGTGATTTCATTCTATCACTTAAAATTATGTCAATAACTCTAAGTTGGAAGGGCATGTATTCTCATATATGTTTGGTCCTGTTAACCATGTGTGGACAAACAGGATAGCCATTTATCTAAAAACTAAGAGGGATTGGGGTGACTGAGTTTTAAAATGAGTTTTTCTAGAAACTGGGAAATGATAGTACATTGACTATTTGGCCAATCATATGGATTTAATAGGCTAAAAGGACACTTAGTACAGTCATTAACATGTATGGTTTCTTTCTCATGATGTGTAAAATCTAAGGTGATATAAACATAAAGAAACTGCTAAGCTTAATGTGGAGTTACATTGTTGTCTATGCATGTTCCAAGATACATCTTTCTGAATGATAGGCATAAAAGTGAATATCCAGTCATACACAAGCCTGTTGGTATTTGGTCCCCAAAATGAAGTATTTATATGAATGACAAAGAACACAAGTGAACAAAATATACTGATTAAACAAAACAATGTTGTTATATGTTCACAAATTTATGATATATAAAAAAATTCAAAATTTCTGTCATTAAAAAGTTTTTACCACATATCAGGGGGTCAACGTCAAATCGGGGTGATCTGGAGAAAGCCAAATAAACCTTGAGAATAGATATGGAGCGCCAGAAATCAATATGGGTTATCCATCAAGTATTATGCATCTTAAATGAACCTTAATCATATCACCAATGAAATGAAATTCTTGCTAAGTCTAGACCTGCTGTTAACCTATCTATACTGTCATAATAATGCTGAGAATGAGGTATTGAGAAGCCATTTAGTCAATATGATCCCATGATTGAGATCTTTTCATAAAAAGAAAGAAAATGATTTGAAAATTAAGATGACTGAAATTTGATCTCTTAATGCACCATTTTCTCTCAAACAATGATCTTTAAAGAAAAATATGTTTGACAAATGGTTTAAGAAAAATATGTAGGTTGTTATTTAATAAGTATAACGGCTCCAAGACTTATTCCACCGGATATCACGCTATTGGACTTGTCAAACACGTGGTCAAATGGCTGTAACACGTTTAGTGGGAGAAGTGGCGGATTTATATGACTTCTTGTTGTGTCACAAATAACTGAGTACTGAGGATATGTTATTCTTGAAGACGTGTCTGGATCAATTATCCTTCTGAAGAGTTCCAGAGCAATGTCAGGATTATGGATCCTCGGTATTTGGTGCTGTTAACGATTGTTTCTCATATGAATGTTGATATTTATCAACATTAACGGTTCCTAGACCTGGTCCTCCACTTAATTCGCTACTGGATGGCTATAGGCACGTGGTCAAAGTCATGGAGTGGTTAGTGGAAGACTTCCGGATTTTTAGGAAAAGTTGTTAGTTGTTATTCCCTTTAAATATCGAGTTTATGATCGAATTAGGTTACAACTACACAAATGTACTTACACACACACTAGAGCAGAAGCAATTATTCTCTCTATACACTAGCTTTCTTTGTAATCTCGATTAGATTCTCCACCATATTTGTAACCATCTTTTGTTTATTAATATAATTGACGGTGATAGTTTTCACCGTCCGGGGTTTTTTGTGTCGGAGATCAAGATAACCATATACTCATCTACCAAAGGTTACCTTGTTGATCATTGACTAAAGTACTTCGACCAAAGATTATCTAATTAATCCTTGACCGGAGTTATTTTACCAACGATTACCTCGATAAGTTTTGACCGGAGTAAGACTATCTAGGTTAAGGGCTTTTTCCCTCGTAATCACATCGCTGTGTTCATCTCAGTTTCGTTCGTATAATCGTTGTTATCATTTTAGCACTAAACATCACATAACAGATTTGGATACATTATCCTTAGAAGATTTTTGTCCAAAACAATTTGGCGCCCACCGTGGGGCAATTGGTGCTATAATCCAGATTATTCCCTATCAATTTCCAACCTTTCATACCCATATCACTTTCAATGGCCTCTCAATCAACCTTTGCTCCATCAACCATGCCGTCATCGGTTTCTCTCTCATCAAGAACTTTGTCACCGATGCCTCCGCCAATCACGAGAGCACAACGGCCTACTGCTGCTGGGAGCAAAACACAACTACCAGCCTTCCATCGCTCAAAAACTGCTGCTGCTGGGCCAGTGGTTAATACTAACAATGATGTTTCATCTAGAATTTCGCAGGTTAAGGCATATATGGAGCAGCAAAACAACACCAACCAAAGGATCCAGCGTGAAATCGAAGACATCAAAAAGTCTAAGAGGCCAGCAGAGGATTTCACCCCCCCCCCCTGATGCCTAGGATGCTGGATTTCACCAGTCCAGGGTCCCTAGCTCAGTTCCCGCAAGGATCACCCATCCTTCACCACGGGTCCATGGATCAACCAGCTCAAGAACCCTCAACTTTTCAGCAAGGATCATCTATCCTTCAACAGAGGTCCATGGGTCAACAGACTCAAGGATTCTCATTGGTTCAGCCAGGATCATCTATCCTCCAACAAGGGTCCATGGGTCAGCAAGCTCAGAGATCCTCATTCTTCCCGCAAGGATCCTCTATCCTTCAGCAGGGATCCATGGGTTAACAGACTCAAGAACACTCAATCTTCCACCCAGGATCATCTATCATAGATCCAAGGTCCACGGGTCAGCAGATTCAAGGATCCTCGATCTTTCAGCAAGGACCTTCAGTCCTTAATCCAGGATCGATGGGTCAGCAGGCTCAAGGATCCTCCATGTTCTGGAGAGGGTCATCAATCCTTCAACAAGGGTCCTCTGGGGTGTGTCACCAAGGATCCTACAACTTCTAGCCACAAGGATCCTTCTACCAGGGCCAAGGATACTTAGGAGTTCAACACCAACGATCTTCTGAAATCCATGAAGGAGATATAATCCCCATGCAGACCATAGCTTCTGGTGGACCAACTCCTGTAGCAGACGCTTGTTACATCAGCCACTCTTCTGGAATGCCGACTTTCATGCGACAAAGAGGTAACTTGTAAGATCCTATATCCTTAGATGCTAACCGTGGTTCCATGAAGGATGCAGGTTTCAACCAAGCTATAGCCAAGGAACTACAAAAGCTCAAGGATATGATATCTAGTGTTCCCGGGGTGATACGTCCAATCCCCGAGATACGGGAGGGAAGCCACAAGTCATCCAGATTTGCTCCACCCATCTGTTATGCTGAAATCCCTAAGCGATTCAAGACACCCAACATGAAGACATATGATGGGACCACAGATCCTGAGGAGCACGTTGCACAATACACAGAAAGAATGGAGATCAATCCTATTCCTGAATGGCTCAAGGAGGCTTGTCTATGCAGGGTTTCGGATACACACTAACAGGATCTGCACTTAAATGGCTGCTAAGTCTTCCTCCCTATTCTGTTATTTCTTTTTCACATTTAGTTAATTTGTTCAACAGCCAGTTTTCTTGTAGTAGGAAATTTGAAAAGTTAACTAGTGATTTATATAGAGTTGCCCAACCTTATGATGAGTCCCTTAGGGATTTTGTTACAAGGTTTGGCAGGGAGGGCCTAGATATTTCTAATCTTGATATAGATACAGCTATTGAAGCATTCAAGATGGGACTTCAAATGGGCTCCCCATTTTATGACGATCTTGTGATGACTCCATGCAGGACTTTAGATGAAGTCAGAAACAGGGCACTCAGATTTATAAGACTAGAGGATGATAAAAGGATCTAGGAAAGATTGGGTACTTCAACAAAATAGGAGTCACCCGGTAAGAAATCAAGGATCCAAGATCCTGAAGAAGCCCCTTAGAAAGCAGCACCACCACCTCCAGATGCGCACGTGATCAACTTCGTCTCCAGAGGCGCAGATATATTTCGAAGTTCCTCTCCGACAACAGAGACTCTCGTTGAGAAGACCGAATTGAATAATGGGGAAAGACCGCTTATCCCCACTACATCAATAACTGACAAAAGAATCTTTTTCGATGAAAAAGACAAATCAAGCATCCAGGATCCTCACCAGGACGGTTTGATTATTACTTTATTTATAGCTAACCATTATGTTCGCAGGATCCTAGTTGACGGTGGTAGCTCGGTCAATATCATCCAACATGATGTACTTCAGAAGATGAACATACCAGATTTAAAAATCATCCCAAGAACATCGGTGCTATTTGGTTTCAGTGGAGAAACCAAGAAAACATTGGGGGACATCAACCTCCCGATATACATCGAAGGGTTAAATTCTTATCAAAGATTTTGTCTAATTGATAACCTTTCTTGTTGCAATGTTATTTTAGGCAGGCCTTGGCTACATGAAATGAAAGCAGTGGCTTCTACATACCATCAGTGCATCAAGCTTCCTACCCCATGGGGAGTAATAAGGATAGATGGCGATCAAGTGGAAGCCAAGAACTATTATTCGTCATCGATGAAGCCAACAACCAAGCAAACTATAGCATAGCAACCACAACAACATCTTGGGGACGTTCTAGAAGCTCGGTAGAAAGACGTTAAAAAAAAAAGAAGAGTATCCTTCTTAGGGCGAAGAAAATCTACCTTTGGTATCCTTCTTAGGGCGAAGAAAATCTACCTTTGCCTTTAAGCATTCAGACATGACAGGGGCAACATATCAAAGACTGGTCAATATGATGTTCAAAGATCAGTTAGGCAAGACCATGGAAGTTTGAATGGACTCAAAACCATGAAGATGCGCTGAAGGCTCTTAAGGATTATCTATCCTCAACAATAGTCTTGATGAAGCCAATTTATGGTGAGCCGTTGTCTCTATACTTAGACATTTTAGGTAATGCAGTCAGTGCTGTTATGGCGAAAGATCATGAAGGTCCACATCATCCGGTATATTATGTAAGTAAAAGTCTCTTAGACGCAGAGGTCAGGTATTCTCACATTGAGAATTTAATTCTTGCTTTGATTATTGCCTCAACCAAGTTGAGACATTATTTTTAAACACCATACTATTATTTTGAGAACTAACTATTCTGTTAAGGATGTGGTTAGAAAGACAGAGTTGTCAGGAAGGATGGCCAAGTGGGTTGTGAAGTTGAGTGCATATGACATTCAGTATGACCTTAGAACAACCATTAAGTCACAAGAGCTTGCAGACTTTGTGGCTGATTTCAGTAGCGACATGCAGAAGGAAGCTGATTTGGAAGTTCAGCAACTAGAAGAAAAAAAGGATCCTTGGACCCTCTTCACAGATGGAGCATCCAATGTAAGAGGAACAGGTATCCTACTGAAATCGTCACAGGAGGACATAATACCCCACTCCATTGCATATGCATTCCAAGCCACCAACAATGAGGCAGAATACGAAGCACTTATCGCAGGTTTACTTTTAGCCAAAAAAAATTAGGATCAGGTATCTTCAAGTTTATATAGACTCTTTACTTATAACTAATCGCTTTAACGGTTCTTACACCGTAAAAGGTGAGAATATGGTCGAATATTTAGAAATTATGAAGGAATTAGCAAAATCCTTCGAGTTGTTTAGTATATTACAGGTACCTAGAAAAGAAAATGCTGGGGCAGATGCCCTTGCAAACTTAGCATCATCATTGAAGATCCCGGATGATGTAAAGATACCTATCATTCATATATTGTCTCCGGCAAGTGGAGAACAAAAAGCTGTGGAAGTAACTATGGAATGCACAGAGGAAACTAAGGATCCCTCATCCTTACTAAAAGTAGCATCTTGGATCCTCCCAATCAAGAAATTCCTCCAGGATGGAGAAATTCCTACCACAGAAAATCCCAAGTCCTTCAAACTCAAGGTGGAAGAGCGTTATTTTCCAGGATACTCAGAACTGGATACTTCTGGCCAACAATGAAGAAGGATGCATTGGAGTATTCAAGGAAATGTGATGCTTGTCAAAGACACGCGAACATCCTTCATCAGCCAGCGGAGCCTGTATATCCTATATCCTCCTCATGGCCTTTCATGAAATGGGGTATGGATATTGTAGGCAAGCTACCAAAAGCACCCGGTGGAAAGGTTTTTATGCTTGCTATGACTGACTACTTCTCCAAATGGATTGAGGCAGAAGAATTTGTACAAGTGCGAGAAAGGGAAGTAATATCTTTTATTAAACAAAATATTATAACTAGATTTGGTATTCCTGCTGAAATTTTTTGTGACAATGGTTCCTAGTTTATCGGTAATAGAACCACTAACTTTTGTGACAGTTGGGGCATCAAAATGATTACTTCCACTCTGGTTCATCCTCAAGCCAATGGTCAAGCAGAGTCTAGCAACAAGATCATCATCAACAATCTAAAGAAGAAGCTAGGATCAAAGAAGGGAAAATGGGCTGAAGAACTTCCTTATGTTCTTTGAGCAGACAGGACAACGCCTAAAAATGCAACAGGTCAAACACCCTTCTTATTGGCATTTGGATTAGAAGCAGTAATTCCCACAGAAATGGTGGTTCCTACTGCGAGAACCAACATCCGTGATCCTGGAGTCAATAAAGAAGTCCTTCTTGAAGACTTGGATATTGTAGAAGAACTTAGAGACCTAGCCAAGATCAGAATAGCAGCTTATCAACAAAGGGTAGCTGGGGCATACAACAAGAATACAAGGATCAGAAGATTTCAGGAAGGAGATCTAGTCTTGAGGAAAGCCTTCCAAAACACAACTAATCTAGCAGATGAAAAGTTAGCACCCAAATGGGAAGGTCCCTACTTGATCGAGTCAGAAGCTGGGAAGGGGGCATATCAATGGAAGGCAACAGGTTACCCAGAGCATTGAATACTATCCATCTCAAAAAGTATTTTTTCTAGTCAAGATCTAGTATCCTTCGAAAATCAAGCATCCATCTAGGATCAAGGATCCTAAAATTGGTAATATCTATCTGATCACTTATTCATTTCATATTCTTGTTATTTTAAGGATAATGTATTCTTAACATTTATCTTTTCCAAGTTTTTAAGTAACAATGCAGATTTCAACAAGAGGTTCAATGTCTAAGAGGTTGCCACCTCTCCTTTACATTTAAGGTACTATACTATTTCCCTTGGCCTTGCCCACGATTGGGTATGACCCCCGATGGTCATATACCCTACGGTTTAAAGGTTTTCACCTTTCTCACGATCGTCAGTTGCGCACGCTATCCGATGTATAGTTCGGGGCAGTGGGACCAATACACGCTTAGTGGCTGACAATTTCGTTGTCTTCGGCTATATGGAGGATCCTATGATTTATGGTAGACGTACCATACCACCGGTTTATAACGTTTTCACGTTATCTCACGTTTGGGCTAAATCCCGGTTTGGGCGAGTCCCCAGTTGACATCCGTATCTTTGGGCCAGTCCCCAGTTTGGGCTTGTCCCCAATATTTGGGCTTGTCCCCAGTTTAACACCAGTTCACGGGCTTGTCCCCAGATTACACGGGCTTGTCCCTAGTTTGTTGGGCTTGTCCCTAGTTTATTTTATGGGCTTATCCCCAGTTTGTTGGGCTAGTCCCCAGTTTATTTTATGGGCTTGTCCCCAGTTTGTTGGGCTTGTCCCCAGTTTATTTTATGGGCTTGTCCCCAGTTTGTTGGGCTTGTCCCCAGTTTATTTTATGGGCTTGTCCCCAGTTTATTTTGTGGGCTTGTTCCCGGTTTATTGGGTTTAATTCCAGATAATAGTTATTTGCATCAGGTATCATAAATTAGATTCTGAGGATCACCAAAGGATCAATACTTATGGATTCAAAATCCTTTAATTCAGTTTTATAAGGATTGCAAAAGGATCAATACTTATGGTAACTTAGGTCTAACCAGACCTTACGGTATGATTTCTGTTTATCGGTTTACACTTATTTGATTTCAGATTATATCTTCATAGATATAAGGATTCATTATTCTCAATCTATTTTTATAAGGATTTAAGATTCTGGTTTATTTTTGCAAGGATATTTTATCCTAAAAACTTTTTACTAAAGAATATTTCTCAAAACTTTCAAAAAGTCTAAAGCTATATCAAACAAACTTTCAAAATAACAAGTAACAAGCGAATAGTCAAAAGTTTTCAATTATTATTAATTATAAGTCACTTGGACTTAGCCAAAAATCTTAACCCGGATTTCACCATTCATAAAAATGGATCATCCACCCGGGTTAAATAGGTGTTACTAGTTATTCATGATTTGCAGGAAGATCAAGAGGTTTTGGATATATAGTTTGAAGGGAAGTTCTCAAACTCTGTAGATATATGATAATTATATCTATCTTGTCAAATCTCATTTGTTTTTGCAAGAAGTCTGAATTTAAAGGCAAAATGACAGTTGTGATCTTATCACAACCGCCATTTTGGGGGCAATTGTCAGGGCACGAAAATTTGACACTGTGGATACATTATCCTGACATATGTTCTTGGATCAGTTATCCTTAGACAGATCCTGTCAGGATCAGTGGTCCTCAGTACTTGGTATTATTAACAATTTTTTCTTGTGTGTAGGTTGTTATTTAATAAGTATAACGGCTCCAAGACTTATTCCACGTGATATCTTGCTAGTGGACTTGTCAAACACGTGGTCAAATGAATGTAACACGTTTAGTGGGAGAAGTGGCGGATTTAAATGACTTCTTGTTGTGTCACAAATAACTGAGTACTGAGGATATGTTATTCTTGAAGACGTGTCTAGATCAATTATCCTTCTGAAGAGTTCCAGAGCTATGTCAGGATTATGGATCCTCGGTATTTGGTGCTGTTAACGATTGTTTCTCATATGAATGTTAATATTTATCAACAATAACGGTTAGACCTGGTCCTCCACTTAATTCGCTACTGGATGGCTATAGGAACGTGGTCAAAGTCATGGAGTGGTTAGTGGAAGACTTCCGGATTTTTAGGAAAAGTTGTTAGTTGTTATTCCCTTTAAATATCGAGTTTATGATCGAATTAGGTTACAACTACACACATGTACTTACACGCACACTAGAGCAGAAGCAATTATTCTCTCTATACACTAGCTTTCTTTGTAATCTCGATCAGATTCTCCACCACATTTGTAACCATCTTTTGTTTATTAATATAATTGACGGTGATAGTTTTCACCGTCCGGGGGTTATTTGTGCCGGAGACCACGATAACCATATACTCATCGACCAAAGGTTACCTTGTTGATCATTGACTAAAGTACTTCGACCAAAGATTATCTAATTAATCCTTGACCGGAGTTATTTTACCAACGATTACCTCAATAAGTTTTTGACCGGAGTAAGACTATCTAGGTTAAGGGCTTTTTCCCTCGTAATCACATCGCTGTGTTCATATCGGTTTCGTTCATATAATCGTTGTTATCATTTTAGCACTAAACCTCACAAAACAGATTTCGATACATTATTCTTAGCAGGTTTTTGTCTAAAATAGATATTATTTTGGGATTCTTAATTGATTCCTAGCAAAGTTGCCTATTTGATCATTTATACTTATTTATTTGTCTTTTGATTTATTTCTCGAGCAAAGCTTCCTTCATTTTTATTACTCAGTTTTATTTCTAAATACTTTAAATTTCTGAAACAAATCTGGAACGATCAAGCTTTGAAAGTGTGTTTCCGAGTAACCTTTGCAAACATATACTTTATCGAGCAAGGTTTTAAATAAAAAGATATTTACTTGGGTAATATTAATGTTTGACAGTTATGTACTCACTAAAAGACAAATTGCATTTAAAACCCACTTTCAAAAAGGTATATAAGAGGGAGATAGAGAAATTTTTCACTTTATTCACCTCTCTCTATCTCCTTCCACTATACTCTATAGCTCTCGTTCCAGAAACCCAATCGTTCTTCAATTAAATCCTAACCCTAATTGACCAGCCTTCATTTTCCGACTCGGTAAGCATTAATTAATGTATTTCGATAGTGATTATAAGGTTTTGGGGTGTCAATTTTCAAGATTACTAACTCTCTGTTTCTTTTGTAGGTGATTAATTTGTCGAAAATCAGGTTCTTAAAGAAATTTCTTCTTATCTTCTTCAAATTATAACTTAAAACTATTCAAAGATATGAACTTTATGACTAATCTTTGCTTTGAATGTGTTTTTATTTGTTCAGATATTGCGGATGTTGAATCGACATACCTATTTGAGCACGAGCATAACATGTGTACTCTGTTACAAATAACTCTGGACAATGAGGAGGTGTCATACATGATAAGGTGGCTTCAAAGATCAAACATACGATTTGCATTAATAGAGTGCCCTGTTCTCTATCGAAATCATCTTTTAGATTTCTGGCGCTCAGCCACACTTCATGATGATATAAATGGTAGGCGTTTGGAAGCTACCATGGCAAACCAGGAGATCCGAATCACTGAAAGACTGATCAGAACATGTCTTCATTTGAACGACGATGACCATAACCCAATTCACTTAACGACTGATCATTTGCTAAAAATCTTTGAGCAAACTATGGGTTATCAAGGGAATGTCCATGAGGAACAGTTCCAGAAGGGAAGGTTTCCGAACATTTATCGGTTCTTAATTCATCACATTATATAAGGCTTCGCTTCTGATGAGCAGAGACTTGGCTAATGCAACAGTAGCCGTTGTGTATGATCTACCATTTAACTTCTCACGGATAATTTTCGAAGGTATGGTGAGTATCTTGAGGAAGCCAAACAGAGAAAAATTCTTAGCTTACCCAAGATTTCTCCAAATCATTTTTAACCGAAAGCTAGAAGATTTACCCACAATGGGAACGACTCATGTGCTGCAGAATCCGAATGTCTATAAGAGGATTGCTAATCTGGCCAGAACAAGCAGATTCAATCCAAAGCTGAGTTTGATATGTTACCATGGTTGATTGATCATGATGCTGAAATTATGTCGGTTCCTGAGTTAACCTCAGAGGAGGAGGATGTGGAGGAGTCAGATGATGATTCGGATGGAGATGATGGAGGAGATGGATATACTGGAGGAGATGGAGATTTTAGAGGAGATCGTGATGACAGGGAAGCTGGATGAAATATTGCTGACTATGCACAAGTTCAAGGATAGGATCAACCATTACCTACTCCACCACCAACACATATACCTACCCCACCAGCCACACCACCTTCCTCACCACCACCACATGACCAAACCTACCAATCGCCACCCATCCAATAACTACCCTTCCAAACACCTCCCACCCATACCCAAAGCCCACCTGAAACCCAAGACCAAACCTTAACCCAACCCTTAACCCAAACACAAACCTTTATCCAAGACCCAAGCCATACAACACATGAACCCTATATCCCACAAATCCCACTCACTTACAAACTTTCCCATCTGCACCAATTACATCCCCAACACACTCCCAACACTTAGACGAACCCAACTAACCTACATTCACAATAACCCATTCAAAATACTTTTAGTACAAAACATCAATCCTTTGCCCTCAACCAGTGAAAACATATTTGAGAGCCCAAGCACTCCCATTGACCCAATTCATCCACAATCCCAAATCATAAATCCACCCACTAATCTTATACCTGATCCTTTCTCTAACTCACAACCTGATACCCCTCCCCATGGTACTTATGTGTTCAGAAGAAATCTTAATTTGATTTGCGAAAATGTGGAGTTAAGGGGAGAAAATGATGAGGTGAAGAAGGAAAATGCTGATTTGAAAGAACAGCTGGCCCAAGCTCTTTTGAAAAATCAAACCCTTGAGGCAAAAGTTGAGAATATCTCATCTGCCCCAAAACAGGGGGAGAATATACCTGTAGCCACTGTTGCTGATGATGTTGTTGATGAGGATGAAGAGATGATGGATGTGGAAGTGGAGGTTGAGGCTAATGAACTAAAAAGTATCTTGAATACATATGGTGATAATGATATTGAGGACAGTGATGAGAGAATTATTGTTGATGAAGATTATGAGGGTGATAAATCTGATGATAATGAGAAAAATTATGATGTAAATGATGAGATTTTGAATACCCAGTATGGAGATTTTGATGGTGATCTTTTGAGAAAAGAGAAGGAGACTGATGCTGAAATGAATAATCGAACCAATGATGATGTAGTGACTACAGAAGCAATAGAAACTGATGTTGTTGCTACTGATATTTTGACTGATTCCATTGCCACAGTGTGTTAACTGATGTAATGGATGAGGGTGCAGCCATAGTTGATAATGAAGAAGAGCCTGTTGATACACAGGAGGTGACTGATGAGGATGAAGATGATGAAAATGTACTGGCTACCAAAAGGCATGAAAATATTGTGAAAGAAACATTGGAGAGGGAATTCATTACCCAAACCATGACTGAAGAAGAGCTGGCTAAGCAAGAAACCTTAATTGAACAAGCAAATATTGCCAAAACTCTTGACCAAGAAGAAAATGTTGAGCAATAGGTGATTGAGGTGCTAATTTAAATGAAACAAGTTGAAGAAGTTGACAACACCTTAGCATTGGTTATAAGCAAGTTTGCTCAACCTGAAGCACCAACCACTTCTGAAAAAGATCTTTATGAAACAGAAAAACAAGTTGTGGTAGATGTGGCTGGAGAATCACTGACAAGAATTGCTTCAAAACAATGGATAAAACAAGTTGAAGAGGAGGTTGAGAAAAACCCTCTAGATATGTGGAGTTATGATTCACCACCTCAAAAGAAGTTTGGAAAGACTTATACCAGAAAGAGGAAGGTTGATGAGCAGACTGATGAAGAAAAATCAGCAAAAAGGACTAAGAAGGATGGTGATCTAGAATATTTTGTTGAAAGCCCTAAAGAACATGAAAGCCCTATGATGGCTGTTCCTATACAGATGGTTATGCCTGATGCTGAACCAGACATGAATGAACCAAGAATAGAAGCACTTGATGACTCAACTGAACATGATGATGATACAGAAGTTGATGAAAGTGCTAAAGATGATACTGATGATGACAATGATAATGGTTAAGGTGATAAGGTTAAAAGGTTGATATTGTCCCCTCAAGTTGAAATGACAGATGAACAGAGGGCAAATATACAACAAAGTCTTGATGAGGCAAGAAGGAATAATCTTTTAGTGATGAAACTGATAAGATTTGGATATGGATTTGAAAGATTGGCTCATCTATCTGATGAGGAGTTGCAAAAGTTGATTGAGAAAGAGCATTATGAAATTAGAAAAAGGGTTTAAAAGAAAAATACAGATTCAATGAAGTATAGAGAATATTTGAGAAGGCATTGTTTGAATTAAAAAGACTTGAGCAGGATGAATTTCAATGATTCGGAAAGACATTATAAGTTAACCAGAGAAACAATCAAGAAAGAGGAGAAGGAGAGGTTTGAAAGAGAAACAAAGCTAGATGAAAAGATAGATGATGTGATGAAAAAGTATGGAGGCAAACGTAAGTACTTGATAGAGAAAGGGATGGCTCCTGAGTTAGTTGACAGTCTAACAAAAGAAAAGGTTGAGTCTCACTTTAGTAGATTATCCATGAAAGATCAACCAGAAACCTCTACAAAAAGGCCAAGATTTGAAACTTTAGCTGAGAAGAGTAAAATTGAAAAGAAGAAAAAGTGGGAAAATGAACAATTGGTCTTGTTGGAGAGGCTGATGGTGGCTAGAGGGAGATTAAGTGAATTTTAAGGGATGAGCAAGTCAAACAAACTGGCACTATACTTATCTGAAATTGAAAAAGATGATTTGGAAAGAGCTGAAGCGTCAAACACTCCTATCCCTGTGGAAGTCAAACCAGAACCTGTTGAACATAGAGATCCATGGGAAGATGAGGAGATGATCAAGATGTTGAAAGGAATAATGAAAAATAAGTGTATGAAGGAAAATGTTTTTGATATGCAGGGAAAAGCACAACTGAAACAACTATTTTATGAACAAAAGGCTGAATGGGAGAAACTATTGACAGATGAAAGAAACCCCAGAGGTTTTATAGCTGGACCTGGTGGAGTGAGGTTTGTACCAGCCGGTCTGCTAGGGGATGAGAATATAATGAATATGATTGGAAGACTGTTCAGATGGAGGTGAAAATCTTCTAGATCTGCTGAATATGCCAGTTGAAATGGTGATTAAAATTTATAAAAAAGATTTGGAATAGTGGGGGCCACTAAACCTATGAAGTCTATTCCTTCAAGGCCCTCAGCTTCAAGAGGACAAAGATCAAGAAGAGATGAAACACAAAGAGAAGAAAGGCCACCAACTGATGTGGACCTACCAATAAAACTCTTCTATGACTCTGTGTCTCATACTTTGAAGGTGATAATGAAAAGCAGAGAATTAAGACAGATTATCTTCAAAGATGACTTTGCTGACTACAAGAGAGAACAAATTGAAGAAATGGAAACTCTGGAGTTGTATGACTACCATAACAGGAACAAACTTGCAGGTAGAAAACAGATGAGCTGTCCAAGTATCTGAGAAGTGAAGCTGGGATGGGATTCCCTTTGTTGAATCAAAAGAAGAACTGGAAAATGACTGAGCATTAAAAGACCAAGAGAGGAAAGAGGTTAAGTGACATCAAGCATGCTGAGTTTGGCTACCTCTTAAAAGTCAGGAACAAAAATCCACTTGCAAACTTAAACACTTGCATCAGTATGAGAAGGGAAATGACAAGGCCCAATCATGAAGTCCAGAAGAATGGCAGAATAACCCAAATTGACTACAACAAAAATGAAGATTCCTACATTCTTCGAAACTCTGATGGACTTATCTTGGGTTTAATCAAGACTGATGAAGACCTTACTTTCCAGCATGATAAGGATTTAAGAGATATTATGCACTAGACACTTCCTGTGAATCATCCTCATCAACAACGATTGTTTATATTCAAGGAAAAGGCAGGAACAGTAAGAGTAGATCGAAGACAAGCAGCCTCTAGCTACAGAAGACAATGAAGATCTATCTTAGCTTAGGCTTTGCTTTGTAATGTCCACTGGACAGAATTCTCAACTATGTAATCGTTTGATTTTGTAAATTGCGTTTTTCGTGAACTAGGAACAAACCGGGTAATTGGTACCGGTTTTGAATCTGGAGGTCTCTACCGTATGTCTCCACTGTCACAACCTATAGCAAACTTATGTGATTCCGCTGTCAGGGAGGCTCATTGTCGGTTAGGTCATCCTTCTTTAGCGGTTTTGAGGCAAATGAGACCGGATCTTTCTGTTTCTAGTGATTTTCATTGTGAGTCATGTGAGCGTAAACACATACAACGTTCTTATCCCCCAAAAGTTTCGAAACGAATTGGTTTTTTATTTGAACTTGTACATTCTGATGTATGGGGTCCTTGTCGTGTTAAATCCACATTGAGTTTTCAGTACTACATCACTGTCATTGATGATTATTCTCGCACTACTTGGGTTTATCTTTTGAAAGCTCGTAGTGAAATTAATTCCATTATTCGTGAGTTTCATTCTTATGTCCAAAATCAATTCAACACATTAATTAAAACCCTACGCACTGATAATGCAACATAGTATTTCTCTAGTGAATTTTCTACATACTTAAAAGCACATGGCATTGTTCACGAGTCGTCTTGCCCGTACACATCTCAACAAAATGGCATTACTGAACGTAAAAATCGCCACTTATTGGATATCACACGCCCACCAATGTTTCAGTCTCATTTTCCTGATAGATTTTGGGGTGGCACTGTTCTTACAGCTTGTTATCACATAAATCGCATGCCTTCATCTATACTTGGTCAAACCACGTTTTTTGTCTTGTTCCCTAAAGGAACTCCCTTTCCACTCATGCCTAAAATGTAGCGTATGTGCATGATCATTGTCCGGGTCTTAGTAAACTTGCACCTCTAGCCTTTCGTTGTGTCTTCCTTGGAGATTCCCGTTTCCAGAAAGGGTATCGATGGTACAACCCTTCTCTCCAATGATACTTTACCAGTTCTGAAGTCACCTTTCATGAGTCATGTTCTTACTTTCTCGAGTCCTCCACATTAGTTTAAGATTTGTATCCTGAGACTAATATACCCGAGTCACATGATAACCCCACCTAGCATGTGTCAGTTCCCTTTACTGATCCGATCTCTGAAGCCACAATTCCGGTCTCTGCTGATTCTGACCCATCGACAGAACCTCCGCCATTACTTTTCACATATTCCAGGCGAGGTAAGGGTCAAATAACAGAGACACTTGATTCCCAAAAAGGCCATAACTCTGAAATGTCCTTAGATCCTCCGTCTGCATCCGAGCAATCTACACCCCTAACTGATACATCCTTACCCGATACTACACCTTTACCGGATACTACCCCCGATACACATGTCTATGACCCTCCTGGTGCACCACTACCCGATATACCTATTGTTTTTCACAAAAAAACCACGACACCGCACCCGTTACCCGATTCAAGATTATGTTACCAACACTCATCTATCTCCTGAATCTCATGCCTATACCGCTACCCTTGATTCCTACCCGATTCCCAGAAATGTGGCGAGCGCTCTCTCTCACCCAAAATGGCGACAGGCTATGGAAGAGGAAATTGGGACTCTAAGATCCAATCATACATGGGATATTGAAACACTTCCTAAAGGGAAGCGTGTTGTTGGTTGTCGTTGGGTGTTCACAGTTAAACTACACCCAGATGGCTCATTACACCGCTTAAAAGCCCGGTTGTTCGCAAAAGGGTATTCTCAGGCATATGGCATTGACTATGATGAAACTTTCTCGCCGGTTGCTAAAATGTCATATATTCGTATTTGTATTGCCCTTGTTGCCATTAATCATTGGTCGCTCCACCAGCTTGATGTCAAGAACACTTTTCTTAATGGTGTTCTTGAGAAGGAGGTATATATGGAGCAGCAAAGGGGTTCATTGTTGAGGAGGAGGCCTAGAAAGTTTGCAGACTATGTCGTTCTCTATATGGTCTTAAACAGTCTCCCAGGGCATGGTTTGGTCGATTCTCTAGTGTTATGGGACAGTTTGGGATGACTCGTAGTGCATACGATCACTCTGTCTTCTTTAGACACCAAAAGGGGAAAAGGTTTATTGTAGTTGTTTATGTGGATGACATTATTATCACAGGCGATGATGAGGTCAGCCACTTAGGTCGATTGAGGTATTTCCTTGGCATAGAAGTATCTCGCTCTCCACAAGGAATACTTCTCTTTCAACGAAAGTATGTCATTGATATGTTGACTGAATGTGGATTGCTGGGTTGCAAACCAGTTGATACCCCAATGCTTCCTACAAATAAACTCCTCCCAAGGAAGGGGATCCGATGAAAGATCCTGAGCGATACAGACGGTTGGTTGGTAAACTTAATTATTTAGCCGTCACGCGACCTGATATTTCATTTACGGTCAGTGTTCTGAGCCAATTGATGGCTGAACCGTACACCTGTCACTGGGATGCTGCTCTTCGTGTCTTAAGATATCTCAAGGCCACACCAGGCACTGATCAGGGTCATTTCCGAGTGGGTGCTTTCACGGAAGAAGGAGATGGTCGGATATCAGGTTTCTCAGATGCAGATTGGGTAGGTTGTCCGATTTCACGACGATCAACCACTGGATGTTGGGTGTTCGTTGGAGGAAATCTTGTATCATGGAAATGTAAGAAACAACACACGGTATCTAGATCGAGTGCTGAATCAGAGTATAGAGCCATGGCAGATGTAACATCGGAGATGATATGGATTCGTCGTCTTCTCATAAAACTTGGGGTTATTTCTAAAGACCTGATGCGGTTGTACTGTGATAATCAATCGGCTATCCATATAGCCAAGAATCAAGTATTCCATGAGAGGACGAAACACATTGAGGTTGACTGTCATCTTATCAAAGACCGCGTAGTATGCACACAAGTAGATCCTCCATCCATATAAATTTAAGTTGAGAACGATATAATTTTATAAATTTGTTTAGCCTAGATACACCTTTGCTCCAAATACAAATTAATAAACTAATAGTACTTTAATTCACTTTCGTCAATTCAAAAGGTCTATCAAATGTATTTAGGTCATATAAAAGTAAGAAGTAATAAGATCCAACTACTAAATAAACATAAATAACATACATCTATGTAACAGGTCGTTAATTATTTAACAAATTAGATGCAATGCAATGGACATTGAGTCGCATATCTTAAACCTGCCAACATGGATATGTGTTTTATCAAAGTGATAACAAATTGAAGGAACTGACTAAACAAATCAAAACATATTTTACTCAAAATGATTACAGGTTTACAAATAAAAACATATAAGGACGATAAAAGCGGATGATAAATACATGAACGTTGCAAGGAAAAAACATGTAACAAAAGGTTTTAATAGTAAAGAAAGCGTTTCTTGGGCTTAAAGAGATATTTAGATCCATATGTCGAATAGTAGACATCCTTTACAAGACGGAATTGCAGTATGATGAACAAAATGACCGGCAGGACAGCCAAACTAGTGATAGTGATTGGGACCCACTCCACCTTTTTATTGTAAAGTACAAAGAAACTCGCACTAAATGCAACCATCATGGTTACAATAGAGAGGAAGAGCGTTGCAATACCAAATATTAGTTTATGGGGTAATGAAGCCACGAAATCATGTTCAGCATAACGTGATGTGAGGATGGACAAGAATATGAGGACCGAGGTTGACGAGGATATTAAAGAAATCGCATCAGCGATCACAAAAATAATGAGGGATGGTTCTTTGCGGAAGAACGGAATACCAGTGTCCTGGTTGTAACCTCCAGGAAGTGTAAAAGCTGCCGCAAACACGATGGTGGCTATGAGGGTTGCTGCCACCATACACTGTGATGCTGTATCTTTCATCCATTCCTTCCCTTTTGTTACCAAGTCTGCATGTTTTTTAGTGAATAAGTCTTTTGGTGTTTCACCAGCTTTATTCTTCTTCTGTCTATACTGAGGTGGGATCATTTGCTCTACCTCCTGTGATATCAAGTCATTTTAATTATTAAAAACTATTTTCTCCGTACGTCAAACCGTTTCGGTCAAAACAAGTTAAAATGTCATGCACGTAAAATTGTCCTACAATAAAACTTTTGTTGTTTAAATATGATTTAAGAAACTACTGTATTAATTAATGAGATTCTTAAGTAAAATGATTTAGGAGGAGGAATGCATAGTACTTGTTTTCCTTTCAAGGTTAGAGTTTTTGCAACATCATTAATTATACGTTTCGCATCCAAGTGGATCTTAAGAGCATATGAAAGAGGAAAGATGACATTTAAACTACAAAAGAAAGATATATATATATACCTTGAACCATAACAACTCTCGTTGCATTTGTAAGACAACTCCAGACAAATCTTGAAATCTATTTTCCTTACCACTCTTTGCAACCATATGCAACATGTTATTACCCTTTGCGTCTTTCATCGGAGTTATTAAATCTTTCATAGCACCAATCTCGTATAACAAATTGTAGATCTTTGCTTGACGACGTTTGATAGCTAAGTGAAATATAGTTTTGCCTTTGTCATCTACTTTCCATATTGCGTCAGGATACAAGCGAATAATCTCGGTTATAAAACGTGTGTTGCCGGATTTGGCAGCAACAAAAAGTACTCGGGTAGGATGGCTGCTCTTTTCTTTATCTTGAGGTACAGTCTCGCTCTTAGACGTAATCTCGCTCTTTTCTTTATCTTGAGGTACAGTTGCCGCAAACATGTTCAATTTTTCCAGAATTTTTTGTAAACATGGCAGAGCTTCACATTCTTTGTCTTTATTTTCCTTGCTAGGCACAACAGACGGCCCTCGGAGTATGTCATCAATAGCGGTCTTTGGCATTTTGGCAATTTTTTCCCATATTAATTTTAGTAATTGCAGGGCTAATTCACTTTGTTTTTCACGGGGCCCTACATTCACACGCAAAACTGGAAAAAACAACAATCAAGAAGGCTATCATATCGTATACAATGAGATAAATTGACATAAGTATCTGAATATTAGTTGTTTATAGCTAGAACAGAATATTAATTATTGGTTTAGGGTCTTCATACATACACCATTATGGATGCTCAGACGTCACTTTTTGTCTATACGGCTCGTATAAGGCTATACATAACGTATATCATCTAAGTTGTGTCAGTTTGTGTCGGGTGTTCTCGGACATTGTTTCAGGTGCCTCGTATAACCATCTACGGGTTGTGTAGACCTATATGGGTCGTATATGCCTTTACAGGCCATCTAGATAACTTTTTTTGTAACAATTCTTTTAGACATTTTTATAATGTGTTTTGTTATATTTATTCTGAAAGTTAGAGAGTATAATGCACTGCCAAACTTGTTGTTTTTAGTGCAAACTATGATGCATAAAATTAAGATATTTTAGGGGTAATTTTGTCTTTTAGCAAAAGCAAAATCATGTTACGGTTAATTATTAATTTACTAAAAAATAATTAAAAGTTTGGTCCTTTAACTTTAATCACATTTTGTTAATTTTTATGATAATTGCATATTTACCCCTAATTTTTAACAAACTACCCCAATGACGTTTAAACGTTTATAACTTTTTCACACGCTAATATTTTTTTTAAAACATTATACCATAAAAACTAGTATTTTATTCTCTTTAATTTAAGTATGGTATTGCTATATTTTTTTCATTTTAAAAACTTAAAGTGTTACGTGATACCATTAAAGACCGGCAAACAAATCGGACGGGTTCAGACGTTCGGGTCATGGGTCTAAAAGGTTAAGGTTAGAATGGTTCGATACAAAAAAAGTTAATTTGGTTTGGGTCGGGACGGGTTTGGGTTAAAAGGGGTCAATTCATAACGAATTTCGGGTTAGAACCTGTCAAGCGGAACAAGTTGCGGGTCAAGACGAGTTCAATGCAGCGATACGTGCACGCCAACACCTAATTGAGTGCGTACAGTGTTGTTGTGACGTGCTTACTAACACCGGATACGATTCCAATGCCGCAATGCCAGCATACTATCGTCGGGTGGCGCGCGTACTATTGTGAAGTCACACACATACAGGACTAGAAACACCGGTTACGCATCAGATGTCATGTTTGCGTGCATACCCCGCCGCGTCGCGCAGGCAGATAGCTAATATTTACATATATAAAGGCTTGAAAATGAGAAAAGTATTGAAAGGTTAAATAATATAATAGGATAAATTGAATTTAAATATACATAACATACTTGACTAAGTAATTTGTAAATGTACCTCGATAACCTTCGTTTAAGATTATATTATAACATTTTTCTGCAAAAGTATTTTATACGGTCGTAGCCCTATACGACCTGTATAAGGTTTATGGTGCACTATGGGCTATACGAGCAATCAAATACCTATACCGCTCGTATAGGTCTATACAATCATATATGTTGCAAAAAGCTGTTTTTTCTTCTCTGTACACTTATCAGTCATACGTAACCTATACGGCCCGTATAGGCATGTTCAGTCAGCATGAGGGTGGTGTATGAACCGAAAGAAAATATGATGTTGCCGGAAAAAGATATAACCTTGCCGGAAAATCATATAACATTGTTAGCCATTAGAGTATAATATATAACCTTACCGGAAAATGATTAATCTCGATCTACATTACCGGAATATTGAAGATGGTGGATGGTGAAGTTAGTAAGCCGAGAGAGAGAGAGAGATTAAAATGATTATGATGGAAAATTATAAGGTTTAAATATAGTGTGTGAGATGACACGTGGCAGAATATTAGAGAATATGAGAATGAAAAATTGCTAACTGGATTGCACATATTGACAGCCTAGAAGAAGGTCATGTGTACAAATTGTATTGCTTTATAGTTAAACTCAGACTCAACTCAGCTCGGCTTAACTCGTCTGGTCTACCCCTTTAAATGATGACAAGTCAGTTAATGTGACTAGAGTGGAAGCTTCAGCAGTGGCGTGTTTTAATTTGTATTTATAAACGTCACAATCGGTCCTTCTGGAGGTCCCGCCATTCTCCATTCCATTCCACACCTCCGCCGCCGCCGCAGCTACTCATACTTGTTTCAATAAACCCTAACCTAGTTCTAATTCAGGTATGCCATTCAATTTCATTTCATTTTTCGCGTTGGTTTTCTGTACAAATATGTTAACCATAAGCCGATGGATAATTAAATGCCGATCTGATGCGAATACGATATCACATTTGCTTTATGATTCTCATGCACAATAATTACGAATGGATTTGGATTCAATAACTCTCAGTGTTATTATTATTATTATTATTATTATTAACCAGAAAAATATAGAACTCTAAAAATGATTACAAACTCATAACAATAAGCACAACTTTGATAAGGTTATATTATATTATATACAACATGACTCTACGTACATTTAAGATCGACTCGATCTAGTATAAAACTTATCTAATAATTAGCTATTATAAGTTATATTCTGCTCAACTAATTTATTCCTTATTGATTTAATAAATAATTAGTTAACCTAATTTCATAAAACTCGAAACTGGCCCATTCGACTCAACTCAACACCATAAAGTTTTAAAGTATTAGAGTTTGTGTTTGAGTCGCTTATTTAAGTTTATTTAGTTGTTTAAAGTTGTTATGCTTATCGAGTTTGTTAGAATACGTTTAAAAGTGTTTTGAGTCATAGTTTCTTTAGGTTTTGTAAGTTTTATATGAATCGACTCATATTCTTCTTCCGATTAAAATACCCAAAACATTAGTTTGAAAATCGGAGAATATATATAACGTTTTTAAATCTTTTTTAACCGGGGGGGGGGGGGGGGCAAACTTTTAAAAATTTGGAACTACCGGTGGTAATAAACTCAGTTGGGATTATTATTAGCCAATAACATTTAATTGAAGTTATTAAAAAAATCCAATATCCCTTGCTAATTGTTATAATAAAGAACATAGCCGAACGAGTTATTCAAACTGTGGGTTCTCGTGTTTGATTATTGGTTCCTGATTTCCAGCATAGTGGTCTTGATGATTCAGAGAAAAAAACTGTATTCGAATAGTTTTCTATGTGACAAATCTAACACAATGATCGAAAGTTATAAATATATTGAATTTTATTTCGGTCTTTATCTAATTCAGTGAACCTAAATAATTATAACACATCGTACGTTTGAAAAACAAGTTGGTCCTTCATGACTTTAAAGTTTAAACCTACCATAATAAATTAAAACTAAAGTTTTCACTTTTTTTTTTGTTCACGTATAGTTATTATGTTTTAAAATTTTTATACTGGAAGTTGAAGCTCTGGTCCACACTTTCTTCCCATTCTTTGGTTTTGTTAATCTATTTAACATATTAAACGTTTAAAAAATTCATAGAACAATCTACTGTTTCGACGAAGCTAATAGATAGAGGTGAGAATCAGTTATAACTGCACCTCCAAATCACAAGCATGTAGTGTTCATGTGTCGATAGTATAATGATGCTAAGAACATATAGCAAGGAGCGTAAACTTACTTGACTTGACGATTCTGATGACAAAATTTGGTTTTTCTCCTTCAAATACCTTAGTATTTTGAGCCAAAGCTAAGAGAATTTCGGTAAGCAAGCCCTTCTTAACAGTTAATTCAGTGCGATCATTAACTATTTTTATAGCAACATCTACACAAAGAGTATATATATGATCACTTTATGAGAGGAGTTGAATAGGTTGACGCATAAAAGTAAACGAACAAGGTAGAAAAGTTGTTAAATACCAATATGTAAGACCTACTTACCAAAGATTTCACCTTCAACACACTTTTGTAGGACCCAACCCCGAGTACGATCGGACCAATAATCACCCCTCATTTGGTTAGAGTTATCATACAGATAACTTACCATTTTAGCATTTGTAAATAAAGCAGCCATATATAGTGGCATAAGTCCATCGTTGTTAGGGATTTCAATCAATCCCCGATTCTTTTTCACCATTATCTTTGCTGTTTCTATGTTTCCCGCCTGAGCTGCTAAACTGAGGGCCGTTTCCCCGCTGTTATTTTGTAGCTCCAAATCCTCTTTTTTCATCCATTTTACCAGATTTTCCACAAAGTCCACAGCCTTGGTCCGCTCTGCTGAGGCCGCAACATGAAGCAGTGTTTCCTTGTTTCCGGTGATAGCATAACGTACAAGATCTAGCCGATTTTTAAGAATGGGTTCAGCAGCCTTCCAGTCTCCTTTGAGTGCTGCTTCGTAAAGTGGAATACCAACATTGATGTACTCTTCTCTACTCTTTCCTTCTGTTTAAACAATTTAGTAGAAAGTTATTACACATACATATATTCATTTAAAACAGACATCTTACAACCAAATAAAAAGAAAACAGTTGGCAAATAATTACCATGGACTAGATCCAATTCAGGTAGTTTTGGTTTTGGTAGTTCCGGTTGTGGTACTGGTGGTGCTGGAGGAATCGAAACGATTGTATGGTTCCCCGAAATGACTGGAACTGCAGTACCAGAGCTTGTACTTGGGTGGCTCATCCTCTACGCTGCAATGTCATATTGATCAGTAACCAATGTAACTGAAATAGAATCACAGGAAAATGTAACGATTAAATCACCTGTGATTTTTTGAGTTATCTTTAGGTTTAACTCTGATCAAAGATGATCTTTTTGATGAATGAATGGAGGTTGTCAGACCTGAATTTAAAGACATGAAGTTAAGTCAACGTCAACAAAAAACTATTTATTAAAGAATCGGGCGACAGGCTAACCACTATTGCAGACCTGAATTTAAAGACATGAAGTTAAGTCAACGTCAACAAAAAACTATTTATTAAAGAATCGGGAGACAGGCTAACCACTATTGCCAAAAGCAACCTATTGGCAAATTCATCAAGTATTATATGACACGAACAAAAATAGTTACGGTTAAAGTTACAAAAAAAAACTTGAAAAGTCAAATTATGACACCTATAATGGGACGAATGGAGTATAACAAAAACAGAAATTAAGCATCGGAGATGTGGTCTAATTATGATGATGGGTGAGATGTTGCAATGGATGACTTGACTAGAAGTCTTTGTTGAGATGTGCTGAATCACGGTTAAACGTATACGATCCCAGTAAGTCTTGAGCTTATTATTATTGACTAAAATGATAATATGAACCGGAATCATCACATAACTGATACACATATATGTAAATAAATGAAAATAGCGATTCAGAAATCTTAAAACTTTGATTTTGGAATCTTTTATAGATATTTCTAGAGTAAAGTTAAAATACAAAATACAATAAAAACGAAAAAAATTTGAAATAATTTAATTTATTGATCTTAGATTTGAATGATGAATATTAATTTATGAATAAAAATTGATGAAAATGGTATGAAAATAATAACCCACTTATGATTACGATCTCTCTCCACATGCAAGACATATGCCAACTCCTTCATCATTTTAAAACGTCAATAACTTTTTCATACGACATTTTGTTATAAAATTTTTTATCATAATAATAAGCGTGTTTTTTATCTTTAATATGAATATCATATTTTTATATAAAATAAAAAAAGTTAGTGGTTTTTTTTATATTGTGTTATTTGACTGTCCATTGTGTTTTTTAATTGATTTTTCTATGAATTGTGTTATAGATTTTGGTCATTGTGTTTTTCAATTGATACTCATATTATAAAGATAAAAATTAAAACAAAGATTACATCATTGTGTTTTTATTGTGTTTTAGTCATTGTCCTCAACATTCACTTAAGTTAAGAAATGTAGTATTATGTTCATTGTATATTATATTCAAGTCATTGTGTAATATGTAGATTTCATTGTGTTTTACGTTTCAGGTCATTGTGTTATATGTATTTACCATTGTGTCTTACGTTTTAAGTCATTGTGTTATATGTATTCATTATCGTATTTTACGTTTCAGGTTATTGTGTAATATGTATTCATCATTATGTTTTATGTATTAGATAATTTGTTGGTATTTTTAATTATATTTACATATTATTACACAACGGCGTTATTAGTATTTAAAAAAAACACAATAATAAGTTGAAAGACAATAGCGAAAAAACACATTGACAAACAGAAAGACACAATGACGAAAATGACACAATGGTAAGTAAAAAGACACAATGATGTAATTTTTTTATTTTTTTTATAAAACAAAATCATACTCATATTAAAGATAAAAAAACACTTGTTATAATGGTGAATTTTATTTTAAAAAAAATATTATATGAAAAAGTTATAGGCGTTTAATAATAATGAGGGAATTAACATGTGACTTGCATGTGAAAAGAGAAAATGTGTACTACTCCCTCTTTCCCATTATAAGTGTCCACATTTCTTTTTTTATTTGTCCTAATACAAGTATCCACTTTCAAAATTTATTAGCCAATTTTCAAGTTTACCCTTAAACACACACAACAAACATTAATAAACAATATTGATGGACCCACTTTTCAAAAGCATTATTGTTATTTGGTAAGAAAAAAAGGTAATCATTCAGTCCACCTTAAACTTTGTGTTCTTCAAAATTGGACACTTATAATGGGACGGAGGGAGTATTACTTTTATACATTTTTTTCTTTTGTCCCTACTTGGCACATGTCAATTAATTATGGCTTCTCACAGTTCTAACTTTTGTTGGTCTTTTTAGAATAATTCAACCCTTAAAGTCAATTATTCAAATTATTTAAACTTGAACTGTTGGTCAAAAGAATTATGAACTACTTACCATAAATTTGGGCTTAAATAAGGAAACATTTATTTGCTATTTTTCTTATTTTGACTTTTAATGTAATATCAAAATGTCCTTGGTTATCAATTAAGCACCGAATTCAAGTATTATTTTGACTTTGAAAACATAATTTATTTATTAGCAGCAAACTCATAAATCATCTAACTCAATAAAATTATACACACTAATTCTACGCAACAGAAAGATAATTAATCAAATCAGTTAACATTCCGAACTTGAACATTTGCTGGAACTGATTAAAATGTATCTGTGATAGGACTGTAGAATAAATTCACTACTAACCGAGAATGCCTATGACATATGAGAGGAACATCAACCTTATTCTCATTCATAATCAATTAAATCAAACAAAAACCATAAAGAACATACAAACACTTATCCGTCAACATTCAATGTTCACTGGAATGAATAATTAATCGATTGAAAATTGATCCGTAAAACTTAGTAATACATCAATGGATTAAAATTTATCTTCAATAAGGGGATTAATTCATGGAATCAAAGAGTACTAAAAACTTACCTTAAGGGTTGTTTTTGGGAGCAATCGACACATATTTTGTTTCCGGGTTCCGATTGGAGGTGTCAGAGCCACCGTGATGCCGCCATATCGGAGATCGGGATGTTAGGGATTGGGATATGTGGCAGATCAATTGATATGTGAGGGTTGAAGTGGATGGATCCATTAGAACCCTGAGCAGAATAATCAATGGAGGGAAAACAGTGAGAGAGAGAACGGAGATTAAGGGTTAGTGGACTGGAAGTTATTAATGGGTCAACATATCTATATGAAAACAAACCGAGTTATAAAATTTAAACGGGCGCGCGTGTTTTAGTATATTTAGATATAAATTTAATTTAAATGGATAATATGTGGAAATATATTTATGGAAACTTGATAACATGACAATGAGTTATCATTTAGATGGACACGCTAGGGTTTTTGTTTTTTATATTTTAGAAAACCTGAATAAACCTTCATATATATTCAAATCAAAAGGATAAGGATGAGAATGGGAATGCACAAGGTGTTTATGTCCTAATTTTTATATTATAAATTGATTTCTATGATTTGTTTTCAACAAATATGTTTTAAAAAGTTCACTACATGTTCCCTATTTTAAAATCGATTGCAAATTTAATATGAAAAAAGTTAAAAGCTATTTAATTTGATTGATTTCCTTTCTCCACATACAAGACACATGTCAATTCTTCCATCATTTAAAAACGTCAATAACTTTTTCATACAACATTTTTTTCTAAAAAAAATTCACCATAATAACAAGCGTTTTTCTATCTTTAATATGAGTGTCATATTGTTATATAAAAATAAAAAAAATAATGGGTTATTTTAATTTGTTTTTTTTGTTGTTCATTGTGTCTTTTAATTGAGTTTTTATATGCATTGTGTTATAGATTTTGATCATTGTGTTTTTTAATTGGTACTCATATTAAAGACAAAAATTAAAACAAAGATTACGTCATTGTATCTTTTTGGTCGTCATTATGTTTTAGTCATTTTGTAATACTTTCATTGTCTTTTATTCTAATTGAAATATGACATTCACTTAATATTAGAAAAAAAACATTACGTTCATCGTATATTACGTTCAATTCATTGTGTAATATGTTCTTTCCATTGTGTTTTACGTTTCAAGTCATTGTGTTATATGTATTCACCATTGTGTCTTACATTTTAGGTCATTGTGTTATACGTATTCACCTTTGTGTTTTACGTATTCACCATTGTGTTTTACGTATCAAGTTATTGTGTAACATGTATTCATCATTGTGGTTTATGTATTAGATAATTGGTTGTTATTTTATCATTATTTTTACATATTATTATTACACAACGGTGTTATTATTATTTATAAAAAACATAATGATGAGTTGAAAGACACAATGATGAAAAAAGACACCATGATAAACAAAAAGACACAATGACGTGCGAAAAGATAAAATGACGTAATTTTTTGTTTAAATTTTATATAACAAAATCATACTCATATTAAAGATAAAAAAAACGCTTGTTATTATGATGAATATTTTTTTTTAAAAAAAATATCATACAAAAAAGTTATGGACATTCTAAAATGATGGGGGTATTAACATATGACTTGCATGTAAAGAGAGAAAATATGTACTATTAATTTTATACCATTTTTCTTTTGGTCTCCACTTGACATATGTTAATTATTTATTTCTTTTCACACTTCTCATTTTTGTTAGTATTTATTGAATAATCTGACCCTTAATTGATTACCATAATGTGTTTTATTTTTGTAATATACAAGATCGCTCAAAAACCATCAAACAACATATCATAAATAATTGAAGATATTGTTTCATATATTATTTTGTTAATTGGGTGGTATTAATATAGGTATGTATTTATATATACATTTAGTTTATAGATCACTAGATTTAGAGCCCGTGTAACATATAATGTGATCTAAATAATAAAGTTACAAATAAAGCAATCCATAATGTATATGGAAAAATATATTGCATTGATGCTTTTATCAATACTATGTGTATATAAATTGTTTTATTTATATCACAAAATAATTTTTTTCAAAAGTAAGTGAATTTTATAAAACAAAAATAAAGATGCACGTGCATAAACATACTCGAGAACGCTCCATCTCAATTTCCTTCTCAGTATCATATATGTATAATTAAAAGACTTTTGATTATGAACCAATTTCGGAGAATACTTCTTATACAATAATTGTTTGAACTAAATTATGAAAATTATTTTGATAAGTTTGAGATGGTTTCTCGACTTTGCCATAATAACAACATAAAAATAACACGTTAACCCGAAATCGTGAGTGTTTTGCTTCACTTAGCGTAATTTTGTATGGAATGATTCCATATAACATTACTATTCAAGGAAAAGTCAATATTGACACAAATGTTTCAAATTTGATAAAATTTAGAAGTATTGATAGGCCTGGAGGTGTCATGTCAAAAGTGATCATAATTTTTTCTTAAATTTTACTAGTCATGGGAAATATCATCAATTTGCCAAATCCTGAATATTTTGATTATTTCCAAAAATGTTCTTGAAAATAATCTCGTAACCCAATCACATTTAAAATTCTACTTTTCATTTGTTTTACATATTCAAGTCAAAACTTTAAACACGTAAAAAGTTTGACGATAAATCTATTTGCATTCTCAATTTTTTTTAAAATATTCAGTTTACCCTTTTTTAACCGTAACAACTTTCTAGCAAAATGTAGTTAATTTGTACCAAACAACATATTTACTAACTTTTGACCCGTAACAAACAAATTTAAGTTCTACAATAATCCCGAAACAATCATTGATAAAAAAAATCAAGAAACAATATATGGTAAATTTTAAGTGATTGGTATAAATTATCTTTACGATTTATAACACACACACATAATTAACCGGAAAAGTAAATGAATAAATTTTAAATAATATATTTATAATTTATATGACAATATAAAAAAATAATCAATAGATAAATGGTTTGATTTTAAAAAAATGGATCAACTTGTAAGCGAATATTTATAATGTAATGGTTAAAAATTTGCTTTGGAAAATGAAAGCATATTCTATTTTTTTACAATCTTTAACAATATACATAGTATAATATTTTAATGATAACATTAGAAATTATATTTTTTTCAATCTTTAACAAACACGTTTTGTAGTTTATTCTTAGATTTCACAAAGTATGTTGTGAAATATAATATGTTAATATTTATTTTTATAAAAATGAATAGATATAATATAAATAGAGTTTAAAGAAAAGTAAATAATTTATTCATCTTAGTGTATAAGGAAAGTAAATAATTATTGATTTATTACATATTAGTTTTGGAGGGAAAAATTTGTAAGGATTAACCACAAATCAACACTTGTCCACAGTTCTTTCACTTTATTAGAATATGTAGATTAAATAAATAAGCGTACCTCAACTTCCTTGAAATATAAAACCAATTTTATTCTTTCCTGTTGGTGTTTGTCTATCTACAAATACTATTTTGGGTTTATGAAACGAGTGTTTTTCGAATTTCATTTATCATGAATTGTTATGTTTTTAATGATATAAGTCAAAAATTGCAAATTAGATGAGCTTGTTAATATGCTTCAACTATTTTTATAGAAGTTATATGGTAATCAAAGTGATCGAACCTTTTTACTACAAATACAAAAGGTATATATATACCTTTGATTGTGTAATTGATGAATCGTACATGCTATATGATAGGGTTTTATATATGTGATGATTGTGATAGATAGAGTGAAGATCGGATAATAGGGATAAGATGGAAGAACGATTGTATTAACGAAAACGTAAAAGTTACAAGTTCCGGGCCTAGCCCTATCTCACTGCGTAAGAAGGAGCCCTAGAAATGCCATATTCAACATAAACATATTCTCCTCTCCCTATTAGCTATTAATACCTATTTATAGAATTATAAGTTGCACTAACCCCTCCCAAAATAGACAAATGATATTTAGACTAAAACTAGATCATGATTCCTATCATTACTCCCCCCTTCAAAACAGTTTTGTCCTCAAGACTAGGAACGAACAACTGACTTGATAACCAAGCGGAGGCTTCCCCGAGAGCGTTTTTAGGTGGTCGACCCTGCCCATGCACCATCCACAAATGATAGGATCGAACAATTAACACAATAACAAGATTTGAAGTCTTGTATAACCAATGAATACACAATGGTTCTGTAGTAAAGAAAGTTCCAACATAGGTAAGCGTGCCAAAAGACAGATGTTGTTCAACATGAGTGACCCAAAGCTGAGAATTTTCCTTGATGAAGAGCCCGACAAAATACCTATTGAAATCTCCTTGTTGAAGCGAAGGAAAGAAACCAACATATATGAATGTAAATGGATTGTGAAGAGTGACATTCAGACAAAAGAGCAAAGGTGTTGTACCTCCTTTCTAACTAAGGCGTCTATCGCCAATTTTGAACGTAGACACCACCGTGATCATTGAAAGTTGTGTTTCCAGCGGTGGAGGTTGTTGAAATAGAAAGATAGGGATTAAGAAATCTTTGGAACCACAGAGTCGACCAACAGATTGGATGGTCACTCCCTCAAGTGCAATTGAATTCATTTGCAACCCGGAATCAATAGAGGGAAATACAATTGAAGTAATTGGGATCTGAGCGGCATCCCTAGATCCGGTCTCTCCCTCAGGTAGTGATTTTCCAGCCATATTGAAGCCCAATCTGGCTAACGGGCCTAAATCTGGAGAGTCCTGGCCCACAATAATGTCCTGCTCCTAACTGGGGCCCAAAGCCCATTGAAGATCATCCAATGTGGCCCAACTATTACCTATCAACCCTAACTTGGCCTGGTCAATTGATTTTTTGTCAGATATGGACAAATTATCACCAACGCCAAAAGAATTTGCTTCAGAACGATAGGTTAATGCCTCCAATTGAGCCAACAGAGATGTCGAATTAGGAAAAAAAACCAGACAACAATCCACCGCTAGGTCAAGTTTCGGATTTGAAGACGGATATGGAAGAAGTGATGGAGACGAACCATCATCGAGTCTCGTATCTTGTTGCTTCATCCAGTTGAGAAACACCTTTCGAAACTCCACTGATTCAGCATGTTCCTCTTCTAGTAACTTCAAGGTAGATTTGATTTCGGTGACATCAGTCTGTAATTGTTTGATCTGAAGCTCATGTGCATCCATACAAGCAATAGAACGAGTTTCCATGGTGATTAACAAACAGCAGGTCTAAGGCAGGTCGGACCAATGATAGGGTTTGATATATGTGATTGATAGAGTGAAGATCGGATAATAGGGATAAGATGGAAGAACGATTGTATTAACGAAAACGTAAAGATTACAAGTTCCGGGCCTAGCCCTATCTCACTGCATAAGCAGGAGCCCTGGCAATGCCATATTCAACATAAACATACTATCATCTCCTTATTAGCTATCAATACCTATTTATAGAAATATAAGTTGCACTTTAACCCTTCTCAAAATAGAAAAATGATATTTAGACAAGAACTAGATCATGATTCCTATCAGTATAGCATAAAACTTTATTTATCGTTTGTTATATTTGATAAAAACTATAATGCATACTATGATTATAATTTCTTGTATCACATAATTTGTGTTTTTGATATACGTTCTTTTTAAGATATTATAGTTTATTAAACAAACAACAAAAATCTAAAGTCTCACTTTATTTACCACTATCAAGAAATATTATAATCATATTTGGATTATAGTAAAAGATTTACTTACTTATTTACAATAATATGACACCTGAAGCGTCATTCTACTTAAATCTCATTATTGAAGGCTATAAAATATTAGCGTGATAAATCATACATGACTCATTCATGTAATTACTTCTCAATACTTATTATATGAAGAGAAGATTATTTATGAGGAAAAACTGGATAACACAACTTTTATTTGTCACGCCTCATTTATGTTCCAAATATATCAATATTATCGAAATAATATGAAATGATGATTATAATTATGAGATCGACCATCGAAATTGTAATGATGGTCTAGTGAGATCAACCACTACAAGTGGCAAATAGATTGATCATATATGAGAACAAAATGTGGATATACAAAAGTGAAATCACATGAACGCTTGAAACGATAATATAATGTTCTCTCTTATTTAAATATATGCATTAAATAAGCATAATACATACGATCATAAATCTAATGAAATGACCGGTTAAACCACACCGAGTCAATGATGTGAAAGTTATTGAAGAACCAAAAGATTCTTTCTAATATTTATGCATGTAATATTGCTCTCAAGTTGAATTATATATTTACCAATTGAAAGAAGGTGTGAATCCCTAAATGTTATGGAATTGGAAAATGATACACATATCCTAACATTATACCATTTAGTGTTTTAAAATCGATGCATCGTCTAAATGGTTATAAACTTCACAACTTGAATTTTGTGAAAAATTTGACTTAGCTAATGAGATAGCAGACATATTATAAAAGATTATGATATTTGGTAATAAGGATAAACATAATGATCATTGGAAAAAGTGCTGAAGTTCATAAAGATAATATTCTTACACGAATTGTTTTTGTTGAATACGACCATTCAACGTCTAAATTGGTTGCAAAGGCAATGATCACCAGAGAAAAGGTTCATGTTTGTTTGAGTACATATGATTTTACATGTCTTAAAAGACCAATTCACATCCAGCCAACAAGTTATAACATTTCCTCCCCCATCACAATTGGTTTTTGGTCAGAAACCAACTATTTCTCATCAAATGCTTTTAAATTGTGCAATATATTGTAATTAATCCACCATAAAGCACAAATATGAGACCTCAAAGGAGTTTGGGAATATATATTCAGTATGTATGCATGAGTAAATACTACATCCATTTATGTGAGAGATGTTTACGGCTCATTGTTTTCACTTTACGTGTCCTAAAATTCCTAACTTTATGGGGGAGACGAAAAGCAGCTGGAAAAGAAAATGAGTACAATTATCATTGATCCTCACAGTTAAACATGTGAAAACTTTTAAAAGATAAATCAATTTACAAAATTTATTGAATCACTTACCATACATATTCAATAACCTAAATAGAGTGACTAACTAAGTTACATATACCAACTGCTAATTTTCCAATTAATATTAGTGTCCAGGATAGACAATCACATAATGGTGACGCACACCTAGAGAGTGATTGATCAATTGACTCCAAAAGTACAATTTCCTAAAAAATTCGAGCAAATATTGAAGATGGTCAAGTCGAGGTACAATAAAAAGGTCTTTTGAAATACATTAGACATGATGGTTCTCAATTAACCTCATATATCCTGAAAATAAAGAGCTCTTGCTATATTATAGCATGTCTAGAAATTATGGGATCGAAATAAAGCTAACGTAGTGTGATATACATCTATTTACATCTCGAATCCCTTGTAAAGTTGTGTATATTTAGTGTTTTGGGTTCGGTTTAGTTCGTGTTTTGTTAATCTTTTATGTATTTAAGGTTTTGAGTCAAGTATTTGATATTTATCATGTTTTAAATCTTTTGGTGTCTTGCATGTTAAACTTAATTCTTTCTATCATTTCATGCGAAGTATATGTTTGTTTTGCTCTTCAATGATTATATGGTTTAGATCACTAATGTCTTGTTACGTTTTCATATAGATGGTGGCTTGGTGGTCAAGGAAAAGAAGGCCTAGAAGGTTCTAAGCGTTACTTGGAGTTCAAGGAAAAAGAGTTATCAAGATTTTGCAAGATTTAATAAAATAAAAAGAAAATTCGAAATCCTCCTCCAAGGCAAGCCGCGCCGCGCGACCGGAGAGGCCAAGGCCCGTCGCGCGGTGTCTAGGGGTTCTGTTTAGCATTATTTTGCATTTTTAAGGCCCAACTCGTTATATATATATATATGTGTGTGTGTGTGTGGATGCAAACCTAAACGAACGAACAAGTGGGAGACCGATTTTGAGAAGGATAACCAAGGTTTTCAAGGTGTTTTTGAGGCTAGGAATCAAGGAGGATCATAGAGCTTTTTTACAAGTGTTCAAGGGTCGATTAAGAAGGGTTCTTTCGTTCTTTTTCACTATCCTTGTTCATTATCTTTCATAATGTTTCTCGTTGTTCTTTGTTCTAGGTATTTGTCTTTAATTATGACTATGCTAGGCTAGACTTCATGTCTACCTAGGTTTGATGAACATGTTTTTAACTTGATTCTTGCTTTGGATTAATGTTTTGATTATGGTTTCGTTTTATTAATAGTAAAGACTTGATTTTTGCTTTCATGATGCATATGAGTGTTTATTATCTTGGTTGATTATTAGCTATTGCTTCACATGGATCTTGCTTTCTATTGATTGTGTTCTTTAGATATTAGGGTTCATATTTAATCATTACTTGGTGTTTTGATTATTATGGTTGAATAGGCCTATTAGATCATAGAAGTTTTGTTTATCGTTGATTAGGATTTTGAATGTTTTGCTAAATTCCAATAGCTGTAAGGTGAGGAGTTTTTCATGTGTCTTGGTCAATTGCATGCTAGGATAAATTAGTGACAATATTCTTGCTTATTGTGTTGATCCTTGTTCATGATGTCATGATAAATTTATCAAGTTATCTAGGGTTTAGTGTTTCGTAAGATTGCTTTCCTAAGATACTATTAATTAACCATATTTGATAACTGTGAGGAAATCAATATAACTGATTGCTTAATAATCTAATAATTATTCTTTGGGATTTCGTTTGATTCGGTCAAGGGTCCTTAGGGTTTGTTAGATGAATATGTCTTGAAATAAGTTTCCATATCATGTTATTTGTCCATTGCTTGATGATTGTTGATACATGAGATTCTTACCTAGGTAGATTCCTTCTCTTATTGGTTTCGATCTTGTGTTTGGTTTCTTGTTTCTCGTTTACTTGTTTATTTACTTCTTAGTTTAATATTAGTTTAAAAACCCCCCTTAAAACATTAATAATAAATAGTCGTGTCATAAGTCGAGTCTAATTAGTTAATTTATGTAATTTATAGAGTCCTATGGGTTCGATATTTCGGACTTACTTAGCTTTAATAAAATTGATCGGTTCACTTGCTGGTGTTTTGTGTAGTTGAGTCTTAGGTCTAGTTTTTATTACTTGTTTAATTTAGTTAATATTTAATTACTGTTTTCAGCACATCATAGTGATACTATTATATATATAATTAGTGTTTGAAAGGATGATGAGGATCAAGATTTAAAATCTGCCTACGAATGAAAACATGTGAATGAATGGCCAAAATTGAAAGACGCAAGTATGGCAGAGCAAAACTCTCAAAATAACAAAAAGTTTTTAGGACCACCAGTCCATACAACTGAAGTTGTAAAATATCTTAGATTCAAATGGGTCTTTTATATAAGTTATGAAAATTTAAATAAGTGATATAAGGCAAATATGGTGGCACAAGGATTTTGCAAAGACCCATGATTAGTTATAAGGAGACGCATTCTCAAATGGTGGAATAAATGACTTTCTGATACATAAATAGTCTGGTAATACAAAGAGAGAATTTATATGCGTTTAATAAAAATATTGTGATTTAGTTGTGTAACACCCTACTTTTGATAATAATAAAAGAAATTTCGCTTATTTAATAATGTGTTATTATTTAGACAAATAAACTATTAGAGTGTGGGCTTGGACATTTAAAAGATGAAATAAGAGATGGTGATTAGCCTTAGTTCCATGGCTTAAGGGTATATAAATCCCTTAAACCTCCCTAAAACCCTAAAACCCTCATTCTTATCTTCTAGCCTTCATACACTCTCAAAAACACACACAAACACCCTACTTTATCTCGGACCAAGATCTGAAGGAAAAGACCCGAGCTCGTGAGTGTTAGAGCATCTTGACAAGCAAGACATACACCAAGACTAGATCGTTTTCGTAAAACCGATTCGTCTAAGATACGTTTTATAATAAAAAACTTGTTCTTTAAGCTCGGCTAGTTTAATATTCCTAGATCTACATAAATGATAAAGACGAATCGAAGCAATGATTCTCGTTGAAATTCATTAACATTTGATAGGTTAATTAAACGAATAATGAACCGTTTTGTAACATCCTACTTTCGATGAAAATAAATAAAAGAAATTTCATTTATTTAATAAACGTGTCGTTATCGGTTTGGATAAATGAAATATCTGAGTGTGTGCCTGGACATTAAAAGATGGATTAAGGGATGGTGATGGGTCTTAGGTCCATGGGCTTAAGGGTATATAAACTCTTTAAACCATCCTTAAACCCTAAAACCCTCATTCTTATCTCTAAGCCTCCATACACTCTCAAAAACACATACAAACACTTTCCTTTATCTCGGACTAAGATCCGGAGGAAAAGACCCGAGTTTGTGGGCGTTAGAGCGTCGTGACGAGCAAGACATACACCAAGCTTAGATCGTGTTCGTGAAACCGATTCGTTTAAGGTACGGTCTATAACGAAATTCATCTGGTTCGTTTAGTATACCTAGAGCTATATATAAATGGTAAAAACGAATCAAACGAAACGATTCTCGTTGAAATTCATTAACATCTGGTGGGTTAATTAGTCACATGCTAAGCCATATGTATATATAGATCAAATGCACCATTTAAACACGATGTTTGGATGTTCGGATTATTAGGGTTTGTAGGCGCTAGGTATACGAGTTCAATAATACCAAACTTGTGTTGTTTCATCATGATTTGAAGGCTAATTGCAAATCCGGTATCTGTTGACTGTTTGGTGTTCTTGACGATTTTGACCTTGACATTTTGGGTCAAAGATGGGATAGTTATTGTTGTTCATTTGGTATGTTGAGCGAATCGCGGTTCATTCGTTGAACTGCCATAATGAATGAGCCATATTCGTATGCTCTTGTAACGAATGAGCCACCCATTCATCCTAAAGAAGTCACGAATGACCTTATTCATTCGTCACGTTGAGACAGTGAATCAAGCCATTCGTTATAAGGCACACTCGTGTGTTCTTTGTAATGAATGAACCACCCATTCGTCTCATAGAAAGCACGAATGGCCTTAGTCATTCGTTATGCACTCATTCATCTCAGATCAAGCCATTCATTATAACGAATGGAATCATTCGTAATAACGAATGAGATAGCGAACGGTACTTGTTTAGAATAAATAATACTAAATTATTAAATGAGAATTGGTTTTTGATGAAACTTTAGTATAGGACCTTTAATGGAAATATTTTTTTTCCAAGCTCACCTGGCAGCTCGACCCCAGCCAGGGGCTCTTCCCCTTGGACCCTTCTAGGGGTTGTTGCCCCTAGACCCCGCCACCAAGGGCGCTGCCCCAGACCCCCATTCGTTGAGGGTTATATTAAACTATAAATATGATATAGGTAGGGATAGTTAATTGATACGTGTAATTGTTATACAGTTAGCCACCCCCAGTTAAGGAAAGGAGTTACCATTAACTCTGAAAGGAACCGAGCTCAAGTGAGTTTCTAGTCCCGTTTCCTTGTTATGTTTCCGGGGCTGCGTGGATACTCTATGTGATAGTTAATACACTTACCTTAAGTAGTAAGTGTATGTCTTATGAATGTTATATGTATGTGAAAGGACAAGTGTAAGGATGAAATTATATAATTGTATGAATGTATGGTTGTACGAGTAAGAAGGGAACATACCCTAATAATCTTTGCGAACATAGGGAACAGACCCTAATAATATCTGCGAAGGTTGTAGGGAGAAATGCTCTTTAAAACATATAAATAATTATGTAAGAATGAAAGTATGAAAGAAAGAATGAAAGTATGTATGTATGCAAGTATGAAAGAAAGGTAACAAGTTAAGTACGTAATTTGTATCTTCATATATGTATATATGTAAGTATGTGATCGTATTGTATGTTGCCTGATTAACTAGAACTCACTCAGCATAGCTGACTTTTAGTATGCATGCAGGTGAATTGGCTAAGGCGGCTCGCTTGAATGAAGACACATGACATTGGACTGAAAAGGTTGGCATCTTTAGAAGAATGTTATGATGTTTAAATATGACTTTTTATATTATGTTTAGGACATGATTTTGGTTGTTTTGAAAATTTTTGAGTGATTATGTAATATATGGTTGAATTTTTATATTCCGTGAAAAGTTTAATTAACTCTTATATTTAGAATTGTGTTTATGAGTAAATCCAACACCAAAGTAGGGCACCGGGTCCGAGGCCTTACAAGTTGATATTGAAAGTTTACAAAAAAGTCTCTGAAGGATTTGAATTATCAAATCATGTAAAGTAAGTTCTCGAGAACACAATTGTTGTTGTGTATAAGTTATATTTGAATACGTTACGATTATTGAATATATTGAACATAAATGAAAATCCTGAAGAGTTTCCTAGGGTAGTTGAATACTTGAAAGGTTAACTGATACATTGTACGTTCCCATCCGGATCTACACAGGAGTATCTCGTAACACGAGGGTGCGGAATCCCCACGTAATACGATACGAGTGTAAGATAAGCAATACGTTAAATGAGTATGTAAACACACGAGATAATACTTGAGAACTTGATGTATTTCTATTGCCAACACGTGATGCACAAGATCACCAAAAACACGTTCTGCCAAAAAAACTCACTATGTAAAACCCGAAGTTGAGGTTTATATATACCTCGACAACTTCGCCTAACATGCTAGGCGAAGTTGTCATAACTTCTCTTGGTCCCCAAGTTTGCTTATACATACCAGCGAACTTACATAATCAACAGTATTCGACACGTAACAAACAAATTAAACAATTACAGACACAGACAAAACACAAGATACTGAACTACTGACATTATGCACCAACAGACTCCCCCTTGGCAGTAGCTTCATATCTCTATCTTCATTCTCGTGTCTTGTAATCCCAAAACTTTCATACCACTCGTCTTCAAGCATGAACGCCCTGCCTTACACAGACAGAAACCACCCTCTGGTACTTCTTGGCTTCATCCTTCCACGCAGGAATGTAGAATATCTTCTTATCGTTTAGTACATGCAAATCAGCTTGAGACAAATTCACCAAGTGCATGGGATCATACACTCTGAGAATCTCCTGTTCGTCCTCATCTTCCATAACGGCTTCAGCTGTCTGACAATCAACGTACCACCACTTGAGATCTTTTAACACATCCTTGGGCATCATCTTCATCGGCACCTCTTTTAAACACCGAATCGGCTTGTACTTCATTACCATCCAGGGCTTGCCATCAGCCCGCATTCCCCTATCCTTATCTTCAACTAACCTTCCCTTCTGAGGCTTTAGAAGTTCAAACTTTTTCTCTTTAACAGCTTCCTTCCATACTATCTTTCCAATTATTCTTGCAATATCATCATCACTCCTATTGATCAATCTCAAACGAGCCAAATCTTTCACCTCTCACTCAGGTAAGGTGTTGAGCGATCTCAAAGCCTTCTTAAAATACTGAATTCCATCATAACGCTTAATCGCAAACAACTTCAATTGTTCGTCATACAACCAGCAGATGATACCTTTCTTGGATTCAGCGTACCCCTTGATGTTGTAACTCTTCTTAAACATTGTTGGAATTGCAGGCTTCTTTTTCTTGAAGAACCACTGAGCACAGCCTTCTTTCCATCTCGGCTGTTCTTCCCACTCGGACTCATCTGACACATTTGCATCTTGGCTCACGTTCACCTTGTCAACATTTGGAATATCATGTTCTACACCATCATCAACGATCTCCCCTTCTTCTAAATCACAATCAATCTCTATCTGTTCCCCAATCTTTCCAATCTCATTAGCCGTTAACCCATCATCAGCTGACTCATCATCATCATTTCCTAAAACTTCCTCATCATCTACAACTACCACATTCTCACCACCCGTGCCGCCTGACTGACCAGCAGACTCCCCTTGAGATGTGGAAGTCCCAAGAGTTTGTTCAGTTCTTGGCAACTCACCACCTGCACCTTCCGATGCATTGGGATCATCATCTCTGTCTTGCCTCTTTTTGGTTCTCAACTCATCACCCTTGCAGCTCGTCTCCCCCTGAGATGCTAAGAACTGTTTTAGAGCATCAAATAGTTTACCGTGTTCAACAAGGAGAGACGATTGTAACTGATTCTCTGCCACAAGTCTCTGGATAGCTTGAGTTTGGATGAGATTGATTCTTGACTGTTCAGCAACCACCCGTTCAAGAGCCGCTATCCTCTCAGAATCAGACAAAGTAGCATCAAAATCAAAACGCATGTGAGAAATATCCTGTGCATACGGTGGAGGAATTCCCAAACTAGCTGGTATATCCGATGTAGACTGAATAGTGACCGTGGGTGGTATCGAAACAGACAATCCCGCAGTAGCAACTACCATTGACTCAACAAACCGTGCAACAACCTCCGATGGAGTAAGAGACGGAGGTGGTAAAGAGACAATCTCTGGAGTGGTAAACTGAAACGTGGTTGGAGGAGTACCAAAAGATGACGACATGGTCACCAAGGGAACACTTGAGGTTATCGGCGCTGTGACAGTTGAAGAAGCAGGAACCATAGTCATACCTGATAACGAGGGTGGAGAAAAATGAACAACCCTCGAACTCTCACCAACTCTTGAACTTTCACCAACCCGTGCCTTCTTTGATCTTCGTACCAAATGATACAAATCCTCCTCAAAATCTGATTCACTGTCATCTGAGTCTTTCTTTCTCTTTCCATGAATCCTTTCTTGTCTGGCAAGGATTTGTTGTTCTTCAATGACATCATCAGTGGATGTATCAGAGTCAGTTCACTCAGAGTCCGCCACAGATGTAGCGACCATGGACACATTCACAGCAGACGCCTCAGCTACTGAGGCTTGAACATCAGCAGCTGGATCGATTCGTTCTATGTCAAAGAACCCTTGCCCTCCAAAGGCAACTTCAAGGTCAACCTGTTCTTCCGGAGCTGCAACCGGATCAGCAGTCGATGCTTGCTGTACCATAGGTGGTTCTTGAACCACAGGAGGTGGTTGAGGAACATCGGCTTGTTGCGGTGCCGGATCAAGACATTCATCACCAGGAGGAGCAACATATGCAGGACTCACCAAGTAACCAAACAAGGCAGTGTGCCTTGGACGAAGTTCTGGTTTGCTACGAGCACTCGATAACCTGCATTGCGCAAAAATCCTCTTACTCACACTTTCAACATAACGGATAGGACGTCGTTGAGGCAGAGTAGGAGCTACGTGATTCAGAATCATCTGTAGGAATCTCGGATACATCAAAAATCTTTCCCTAGCAACCGCGCGTCTCTGACGATCAATCTCATAAAAAATCATCTGACTAAAGCTATAATGCTTGTTATAAGTCAACGCGGTCATAGCTGATTGCATTGTTGCACCCATACCATCTGTACCAGCTTTGCGACCGGACATGCATACTATCATCACGTGCATAAGAAACCTCCACTGATCTAACAAAAATCCTTTTTGCATCTGAGAGTCTCTCAAGGGACCAGAATACCCCATACGCAGAAACACACCATTTCTGAAACTAGCCGGAAAGTCTGTGGGATCCTCAGTCGTCTCATTCCCAAACTGTAAGGCTACCCTTATTTGATCTGCCGAGAACTGTACCTCCTGTTCATTAACCGTAGCTCGCATCACTGGCGGGTTGACACGACAATCATACTCAACTGTGTTCCAAAAATCTTCAACGTTCGGTAGTGATATCGGAAGAGTAGTAGTGATTGCATGAAAGATGCGTGAGCGTAAGAGGAACGAAATGATCTCACGGTAATCGTCACTTCCTCGAGCATCTAGATCCAAGGTGATATACATGTTGTGACCCGGAAAGAACTGTCGGTTATTATTACCACCTTCATCACCACCAGCACCACCAGCACCTGCCACAGAAGCCATATCTGCACAACAAACAGGCTAAGTTAGGTTTTTGATTAAACAGGTCATAACTTCGCCATTACCAAGAGCGAAGTTATGATATAACCTTATGAGAAAATTTTAAAAATTCCAACTTCGCCTGAGGAACAGACCAGAACACTTAGGTAATATTTTCATCTACAGGCGAAGTTAGTCATATGGCGAAGTTGAGTACAACTTCGCCTAAACCCTAACTTTGCCTCGTAATCGGCGTATCACGATGACCCATTTGTGGTTTAGTTTTGCCGATTAGAGGATGAAAACATGAAAGAGGTTATTCGATTGATATCCAGAGGACCACATTTGTAACTAAGCACTGTAAAAACAAATTGTTAAACGAGGGTTTAGAGGGTTGTAGCAAGCGAGACCACAAAACGAATCATCGTGACACCGATTATCACCATATAGAACGAATTACGGGTCTCTTGGATCCTGCGAACCTTAATCACAGACAAGAAACAGATTTGAATGAGGGTTGATTAGAGTTTATGTCGACTGTATTAGTTCGTCGAGGGTTATGGGTTGAAAATAGTTTGACAAGTTTGACCACCGAATCCCCTCTTATAGTTAGAAGAAACCCCATAGGCGAAGTTGTGTTAACTTCGCCCAAAATTAACTTCGCCTTTTTCAACCAATTAGTCAACTTCGCCTATTAGCTCGCCAATTAACTTCGCCTATATTAACTTACAAACAGAACCTTATAAAGTTGATCAAAATGCAACACGCTTTTAAAATTCTCCGTTAAAGATTTAAACTTGACGATCAAAGAACCAAGTAACCAAGTTTTAAACCATAAAACAAAATAGGCAACGAAAATTTGAGTAATAAAATAAACGGGATCAAATTTCAGTCTTGACGAGAACCTGCATGTTTTAGAAAAGATCTGAACCGGAATCATACTAATTAAGTGGCTGTCACATAGATCCATGTTCAGCGGTATTATGACATAAAGAAACAGGTTGTAAGCAGGTATAAAACTTAGTATGGTTTTCATCGCTTCTGTGATACGGATTAGGTTCAATTAAGCTCAAAATTTAGATGGACATCACATGAGAGATTGTGATGCCTCCTATCTATTCTCAAAGCATATTTGGCTTTCCCCAAGTCACCCCGAGTTGACTTCGACCCGTAGTGTCTGATTAAACAATGAGCACACATGTATCTTTAGAGTCTTCTTCCCGTTTTTTCTTATGCTTGAAATATTCTTTCTTGCCTCTTTTTAGATATTAGAAAAAACTTAAGCTTTAGAAGGCTTACTAATATACATTTTTTTTATACAAATAAGAACATTAATACAACTCCAAATTGTAGACAACTGCAAGTCCCGAATCTGGATCACTGCAGGTACTTAACACTATCTTCGCGGGAATCAGAACACTCACAGGCTCGTGTATGACTAGGTAATCACTTTTCTGCCTATCATTCGGAAAGATGTATATGGAGACATGCACAATTCAAAATGGTTTTCCACATTAAATCGAGGACATTTAGTTTGTATCACTTCTACTTTTACGCACCATAGAAAGTTAACATAACATTCAATGACTGTTCTAGAATCTTTTAGGCCTAATAACTTCACCAGTTGAGCACACAAAATCAGTTGTTCTATCACTTCCCAAGGTTGGATCAATTTTCATTTTAACACCGTATTGAAACTTTTTATGAAGTTATAGACTTGAAAAATTATATCATCTCCCAAAAAAAATTTTAAATCCTATCGCCCCGATCAAGTCAAAGTCTTCAGGTAAACGGCTATCCTGAAGATCCAATGGATCAGCTGGACCGACCACATACGAGTATGTGTCCGTCTAACTAAGTATGAACGACTATTTTTCAGCGAAAGAATAAAAACCCATCATAAACCGCCCCCGTCACTTTCAGTCATCTGGTTAATGGCTATCCTCATAATCTACAAGTAGAAGTAAGGACCAAACATATCCGAAGATATGTCCTTCAAACTTAAGCAACCGACATAATTTTAAGCGATAGTGATGGTTTTTTTTTATAGAAAACAAGGTTACTTGGGATTGATCATCCCATTAAGCTCAACAAGATTTTGAAAACGGGATCGGTCAAACGCTTTAGTAAAAAGATCGGCAAAATTATCCAAAGAATCAACCTTTTCAAGCACAATTAATTTCTTCTCAGCACAATCCCGTATAAAATATGACGAATGTCAATATGTTTAGTTTTGCTGTGTTTAACGGGATTGTTAGTTACTGAGATTGCAGCAGTGTTATCAATGCAAATAGGAGTTTGAGTGAAATTCAGACCATAATTGCGCAATTGCTGTTGTATCCATAAAACCTAGGAGCAGCAGTTTGATGCTGCCATGTACTCTGCTTCACAGGTGGAAATGGCTACTGAGGTCTGCTTCTTGCACTGCCACGAAACCAATCTTCCTCCGAGAAACTGAATCCACCGGTTGTTGACTTCCTGTTCTGATTGCAACCTCCATAGTCAGAATCTGTGAAAGCTACCAAATCCAGTTCTCCCCCCTTTCGTGTACAACAATCCCAACTTAGGCTTGCCTTTGAGATACCGCAATATTCTCTTCACTCCCTTCATGTGAGATTCCTTCAGGCTTGCCTGAAAACGATCACAAAGACAAATTGCAAACATAATGTCAGGTCTAGATGCGGTTAGATACATTAAGGAACCTATGATTGCTCGATATTGAGTGGGATCCACATCTTCATCATTGTCGGAATCAGCACCCAGTTTGTGGTTGACGCAGATTGGAGTGTCTAATGGGGTACTATCATCCATCTTGAAGCGTTTAAGCACATCATGGACATATTTCGTTTGATGAATAAACATGCCAACTTTCTTCTGATCTACCTGCAATCCCAAAAAGAAAGTTAATTCGCCCGTGGCGCTCATCTCAAACCTCTTCTTCATGACCGCTTCAAATTCCTGACACATAGTGACTTTTGATGCAGCAAAAATGATATCGTCCACATAAACCTGAACGAGAAGAAACTCTCCCCCTTTTCTCCTGACAAACTGCGTACTATCAATCTTTCCTCTTTCAAACCCATTTTCTAGCAAGTAGTCTGACAATGTTGCGTACCAGGCACGAGGAGCTTGATGTAACCCATATAAAGCTTTACTCAGTTTGTACACATGATCAGGAAAATTTGGGTCAGGGAAACCCGGAGGTTGTTCAACATACACCACCTCATCGACTTTACCATTAAAAAAGACACTTTTCACATCTAACTGAAACACTTTCATCTCTTTGTGTGCAGCAAATGCCAGAAATAATCGAATTGCCTCCAATCTTGCCACAGGAGCAAACACTTCGTTGTAATCGATTCCTTCTTGCTGATTAAACCCTTTTACTACCAATCTTGCCTTGTTCCGTATGATTATCCCCTTCTCATCTCTCTTACATTTAAATACCCATTTTGTACCGATAGCGTTCACTTCTTGCAGTTTTTTAACTAACTGCCATACTTCCATCTTCTCAAACTGTGTCAGTTCTTCCTGCATGGCTTCAACCCACGAGCTATCCTTCAGTGCCATTTGATAATTCTTTGGTTCAATCTGGCTGATGAAGCAGGTGTACAAGCATTCATTTATAATACCCGTATCTTTAATGCTTGCGTAAACGCATGTGTGTTCATCCAAACTTCTTCTTGTACGAACACTGTCAGAAGGATTACCGATCACATTCTCCAAAGGATGATTCTTGTGGACTCTAGTAGTCTGAATCGGACCAACCTCCATATCATTCTCAAGATTTGAAGAAAGTTCATCACTGTGGGTCTGAGGTTGAGTGTGAAATGGATTATAGAACTCATCATCATTCGAGACAGCAGGAGATTCAACCGCATTGGATGAGGTTGGTTGGTTTTCTTCATATTGTGGACGTTGCACAATGGTCTCCTCGTCGTCAAACAGTATCTGCGAGGCAATTTTCTCATCAATGTCTGCAAAATCCAAGTAGGGCACATTAAAAGATTTGAAAAGCTTATCATAGTCGAAAGCCTCTGCTGGTCCCATGCTAGGCTTTGGTGATTTGTAACTAGTAATGTCAGTATTACAGACCACCTCAACCTTGCTGTTCGATAAATTAAAGACTCTTCTGTTAGGTGTCCCAACAACATAGCCGACTAAGATACCTTCGTTGGCTTTCTCACCAAATTTAGAGTTAGTCTTTAATATCGAACATGGGGACCCGAAAAGTTCGAGACCCTTCAAGTTTGGCTTTCTACCATGCATGAGTTCATAACAAGTTTTATTTAAGCTTTTAACAGTTAAAACACGATTAAGGATATAACAGGCTGTAGCAATAGCCTCAGCCCAGAATACCACAGGAAGTTTAGCATCTGCCAGCATGGTCCTGGCGCCTTTGATTAGTGTTCTATTCTTCCTCTCAGCTACTCCATTTTGTTGCGGAGTATATGGAGCGCTGTACTGATGCTCTATCCCTTTCTGTAAACAGAACATCTCCATCTGATAGTTCTTGAACTCTGTACCATTATCACTCCAGATGTACTTAACCTTTCTTCCAACAATATTCTCAACCTTGGTAATTAAGTTAATTAACAACTGAACTGTCTCATCTTTTGCCTTCAGAAAATAGACCCAAGAGTATCGAGAGTAATCATCGGTTACCATCAGACAATATGAAGTTCCTCCTAGACTCTTTACATTCACAGGACCAAAGAGATCCATGTGAAGTAGGTCCAAGGTGCTGACAGTTGAGTTAACTTTCTTGGAATGATGAGGCTTCTTGTGTTGTTTTCCTTTCTTGCACGATACACATTGGTCTTCAAAATTGAAGTTCTTCAAAAGAACACCTATCACCAACCCATTCTTGACTATGTAGTTCATCTTACGAAGATTCATATGACCCATTTTTTGGTGCCACAGTTCTGACTCAGATTCAGTAGCTTTTGACAGAAGGCATGATTCTTCAGCTGTCATCTCGGTTGATATCATATCCATCACATACGTGTTTCTCTCCCTTGGAGCTCTCATTACAACCCATGTCTCTGGTATCTTGAAGCCAGGATAAAGCACGAGTGCCTCATTTTTAGTAAAATGCACCGTGTATTCTTTGTCACAAATCTGAGATACACTCAACAAGTTATGCTTCAACTCTTCCACAAAATTCACATTCTCTAACTTTATTCTTCCATTCGTCACAGTTCCAATACCACTGATTCTTCCTCCACTCTCTCCAGCGAAACTAACCCTTCCCCCTTGAACAGATTTCCAGTCACGTAACAATTTCTTGTTACCAGTCATGTGCCGGCAACAGCCACTGTCAACAACCCACATATTGTTTACAGCCCTGTTTGACTGTTCCTGCACAATTAAAGAAATAGATTAAAATCTGGGGACCCAAGACCTTCTGGTCTTGGGTTTAGTAAACCTGTTATCATGTATCCAGTACCTTGATTGCCCAAAGTCAGTTTGAGGATAGTTTCTGTAAGTTCTAAACAGAAACCTTCTAGAGGACTGGCTATGAGGCCATCCAACTCTTCGTGAATTAACTGAATTATAATTGTTGGTTTGGTAGTTTACTGGGAAAAAACGAGACTGATTTCTTTGAAATCTTGTATTAGTCCAATGACTGAAAGTCGGTGTGTTCACATTCTTACCAGCATCATAATTAGTATTCATTTTATTCTCAGTTTTTGGAGGCCTCATACCTCTAAATTTTCTCTGTTTTAGAGGACAATCAGCAATAAGGTGTCCTACTTTATTGCATCTGAAACAACTTCTGTTTTGAACTTTCGTCTCAACAGTTGTTGCAGATGTCGAGGTTGCGTTACTACCCGTTTGTCTAACATATGGTGGGACGAACGGATTTAGGGGAGATTTCTTTTCATCAGGCTTATATTCCTCCCCACATTTTAGTAACACAACCTCTTCTTTTATCTCACCCAATTCGGATGACTTGTCCGAATTTGATGAGACAGAGCTAGGGACAGAAATCGCAACATTAGAACTTGACTTACTCGTTTCGCTCTTATTAACTTCAGTTTCTTTAGTAGAAACTTTGATTGGAACTGTCTGACTAATCTCAACATTCGCAGATTGCTGATCACTAGGATCATAAGTATAGTTATTGTTATACGGTGGTGGAACTTCAGAAAATCCAATTCCCCCTTTGTTAACCGGGGAACGTTGAACACTTATGATGTGATCTAGCATTGCTGAAGAATTTCTAAATTGTTCAATTTTTCTGTTTAGTTCCACCGCTTTTACCTGGTAATCAGCTATCTGTTTATCTTTTTCAGCAATTAGTTTGGTTTTTTCTTCTAACACTTCATAACTAAGATCAATTACTTGTATTTTTTCAGCTAGACTGGCTTTAAGAATTCTGATATCCTTTTCACTAGCTTTTATTTTTACCGAGTAACTATTTTCTTTAGTATTAGAGTAGTGATGTTCTTCTTTCATATTTTTAAATTGAGTATCCAAACTAACAAACCGATCAGTTAATGTTTTTTTCATTTAACCTCTCAACACTTTAGTTCTTTCATATTTTGACCAATAACTAAACCCTATGGACTTGATTGCAAATATTACAAAATTTTGTTTTCTTTCCCTCCTCCTCCTCATCGATGCCGACACACCCTCCTTTTTTGCTTTGACTTGACCCGTAAAATCAGCAATTGATTGATTCTTAATCAACAAGCTAATTATCTACATGGTAAGCTTGGTTAATTGAAAACCAAACCTTAATGAATTCGTTTAATTTGCTTCGACTCTAACGTGGGCGGATCGGGCCAAGAAACGGTATAAATGCTCTATGAAAAATCAATTAACAATTGCGTGACTCCTCACAACATCTCGACTCAAACTCCCCAACTCAATCGTGTTCAAGCAGCTAGCCCTAAGCTCTTAATTTCATTCAATCAAACTTCTTTTCAGGTATTTTTGGGTGTTTCAGGATCGGTTTTAGTTGCTTAACAAAATCCCTCTATCAATTTCGATTGACAGTGGGCAATCATGCTTCAATTTGGGATTTCGTCGGCTTAGGGTTGCTATTGGAATTGGGGGTTAGTTGCATGTTATGTTTAAATCATTTTTGTTTCAGTCCATTTACAAGTTAACACAGCCTAGTTGGCTGGTGTGTGTTGTGTTAAGTCTGTGGAACGCCCATGGACCCGGATTCGAGCCCTGGGTGCATACTTTTGTGGTTTTAATTTTTTGGTTTTTTTCCTTCTTATTTAGGCTTGTTAAAAAATAAAAAGAAATAGTTGTTTTATATAGTGGTAGTGGTAATGGTAGTGGTTGTGGTGGTGGCAACAACTACGGCGGCAACAGCAGTAGGAGGAGTAGCAGCGGTAGTGGTAGTGGTAGCGGTAGGTGTTGCGATGGTGGCGATGGTGGTAGTAGCAGTGGTGGTGGCAATAGAAGTAGCAGTAGCAACAGTCGTAGTATGGGTCGTCGTGGTAGGCGTTCAACATCAGCAACAGTAGTAGTAGTAGATGGTGATGGTGATGATGATGATGATGATGATGATGATGACGATGATGTTGCCAAACACCATCAAACTTTAATTTTCTTTTGTTTAACGATTCCACACATACACACAGGGGTGAGTTCATTGGGGAACTCCAAAAAGGTGGGGATTTGGGAACACAAAAAAAGTGAGGATTTGAGAACACCATTCCCAACTCATAATCAATTCCTCACATCTTTATGATGCATCATCAATCACCTACATCATATCATTTTTGTAAGAGGAAAAAAACTAAAAAATCAAAAAGTTTATTAAAAAATTATAAAAAAACGAAAAAATAAAAAAGTGAAAAAACAAAAATGTTTATCTAGCATCCCCGATCTAAAAATAAATCTTAAAAAAAATTAAAAATTAATTAAAAAAATATAAAAAACGAAAAAAGTAAAACAACCAAATTGTTTATCTAGATCCCCGTTCCAAAAAAAAAACTCAAACTCAGTATAGCCTTAGGGTTTAGTTTATCTTTTAGCGGGTTTAGGTTTCTTTAGCTTTTTTTTGGGGGGGGGGGGGGGGATTAACACTTTTCATTAACATTTTACACGTATAACAAAAAATCTTATTAACATTTTACATGTAAAACAATTGTTATTTAAGATTTATATGTAAAATAACACATTTAACTAACATTTAACACATAAAACAAGAAATTTCATTAACGTTTACATGTAAAACAACAATTTTTAAAGATTTTACATGTAAAAATTAATATTTTACATATAAAATACCAAATTATAAAATAACACTTTTCATTAAGAATTTATATATAAAACTACAAAATCTTATTAACATTTTACATGTAAACAATAATATTTTACATACATTTTACATGTAAAACAACAAATGTAATTAACATTTTACAAGTAAAACAATAGTTCTTTAATATCTTGTAAAAATTAATATTTTACATGTAAAATAACACTTTTAATTAACATTTTACACGTAAAAAAACAAATCTCATTAAAATTTTACATGTAAAACAATATTTCTTAATGATTTTACACGTACATTAACACGTTTTTTTTATATTTTTAATGTATATTCAATAATTATATATAGGGGAGATTTCAATTAAGAACCCCTTTGAGTTTTAAGAACTCGAAAGAACTCAGTGTAACGATTTTTTTTTTCGATTTTTTTTACACATGCGTAATATAAGTAAGTTACATACACGTAAAAAAATTACAAAATTTTTTACGCACCGAGTCGACTTTTTACACATGTGTAACGGACGTAAAAGTGTAACCACTTACATATTTATTCTCTCTCTTACTTTGACTTTTTTGTCAGATTTAATCTAACCACATATTCCAATCCATTTAATTAAATATGTGGCCTAGAATTGAGTTCTTAAGTTCTTAAAACTTAACATGGTTCTCAAATATCCCTTCCCATTCTATATATATATATATATAAATATTAAATACCAAACTACGATTATCTCACAAAATTTACTGTTCATGAACATTTTCAAGTTATGTTTTTATGCATGTACAAGACAATACGATTTTCAATGTGGCTGTTATAATATATTTATGCATCTTTCTTTTCCATGTCTTTTTTTCATCGTCACGTGTACAAGAAAAGCCCCCTCCCCAACTACCTAAAAAAACCTAACACTGAACCCAAAAACCTAAACTCCCTAAAATCCAAAGCTAAACTAAACCCAAAGGCTAAACGGAGAATTTTTTGTTTGGTTTTTTAATTTTTTTGTTTTTTATAATTAATTTTTCTATAGTTTGAAGGTCTTTTTTTGAGACCGGGGATGATAGATTACATACTGGTTCTTTACTTTGTTATTTTTTTGTTTTATAATTTGTTTATTATTTTTTTGATTTTAGGCTTTGTTTTTTCTTTTACACAAATGTTGTGATGTAAGTGACTGAAGGTGTACCAAAAAATATGGGAATTAATCAAGGGTTAGGATGAATGTTTCACGATTCCCCACTTTTTTTGAATTCCATTTTGAATCTAACTCTATATATACAACCTTTATATTTCTTGATTAAAAATCAAATATAACTTCATTTAAGAATAACTAAACTAATAATATTTTAATTACATTATTATTATTATTTTATAAATTGTATTTACAACTTTAACGATCTCAAGTCCAATATAATCCATATAATTCTATAGTGTCGTTCTTACTTGTATTCGTGTCAAGATATTTATTTCGAGCACACTTTTAATTTAGGACAATCCATTGTAATTTGCCATGTGATTGTTTAACTCACTTAAACTGACAACTCGTTACTGCCCTCTATATATTTCATGTGAGTTTACATACCCTTTTTTTCATCTTTAATATTTTGGGATAGCTTGTATACCTTATTACATTAGTTACGTTTTTGACGACATCTATTCAAACACAATTCAATTTATGTTTATGTGTGATGATTACATGATCTATGACTATTCTCTATGTGCTCAAGTGTTTATTTTATGTTTGGTGGGTGGTATCTCATACTCATCTATCCTAATCTAGTATGATCATAAACTTATCCAAGTACGTTGATTTTGTATCAATAGGAACAGGTCCACATCTATTTAGTTATTTTCATTTTCATAAGAATTGTAATGTTCACCATTTACATATGAATTGTGATTTACCTATCTATTATATATATAAAACTAAACTTATGTATTCTCACCAACATTCGTGTTGACAAACATTATTTTTATACATGTTATAGGTACAAATACTTGATATTGTTCAAGATAAAAAAAATTAGTTTTAGCTTATGGTATTTGCTTCAAAATACAAAATTATGATGCATTTGTTCTGATTATTGAATTTGCGTACTTGTATTAATGTTAATGAAATTAAATAAATATTGTCATTTTAATTAGTGTGGTAGTGGTAGTGGTAGTCGTAGTATTTGTAGTGGTAGTCGTAGTAGTGGCAGTCGTCGTCGTAGTAGTAGTTGTTGCTGTTGTAAGAACATGATCCTTATCATGCTAAACATCATGTACGTTAACTCGTAATGATTAGGATCGATTCGTTTATATTTACTATACGATACGATATAGCGGAAATATATCATAAAGCAGTCACAACACAATCACTCATAACATTCACTATATTGATATAACAATGAAGTACAATCTCAGATCAATCTGTCAAAAACTGTTAGAAAATCTAACATGAAAGCCCTATATATAGACGCTACAGTGACAACGTATAAGATGTGGTGACCGAATAAGCTTATACGAGCGTATAAGCTTATACGCTTCCTTACTTATACGTTTCACTTTACAACTTACAAGTATTGACAAATCAGCCCCTATCAAACATACAAATGCCATTATAAGCCCACTAGACCTAGCATTCGAGTTTCTCTTGCTCTACCAGAATATATCTTCTTGTCATAGCATAAATCCACAATCTTTTGAAACTGGTTGGCTTCAGTCTTCACATTCTTATCATTACATTAAATCTTGTTGACATGTAGTATCTTAATATCTTTCCACGAACAATTAATCAGCCACATCGGATCATATACTCTAATTACATCATACTTTTCTTTCCCACGATCGAAGTATATGCTCTCTTCACCAGTCAACATAAAATAAGACCAACAAAGGGAGTAAGGATGAAAATCCTGTTCCATTCGGTACAACGGGATAATGCGAAGCGAATTTGGCCTTGTATACATCAAAGTTCTAATCAACTCCCTTTCTGGATTTTTACGTATTCTTGTTTTGAAGACTTTAGGCTTCTGAGGTGTCCATATCTTGAAACCACGCTTAGCTTCATTTACCATAAACTCCCAAATATCTTTCAGATGACCACTCTTTGGTTTATATAACAAATAATAATGCATGCAGATGTCGTACGCATCAAACCATGGTAAACTCTTTAATTCCATCAAATTATTGAAGTATTCAACTCCAAATAATCTTCGAATTCCAATCTTCTTGATCTTACTCATATACGCAATACTCAAGCATTTTCCCATTGTTGTATCTTGTTCAGTCTTTTTATAATACTTGACATGATTTTTGTAAACTTGCTTTGGAATTTCAACATGATCAGGAAACCAATTCTTTATCTCATATTCACTAAACCTTTTAGCTTGTTTGTTTGTATTTGGCTACATTTCAATCTCCTCATAGAACACTTCATCAAATGTATTGAACTCTTCTTGTTCACCAACGTACTTGACCGCTTTAGGTTTATCCATAAACTCGATA
>NW_027506149.1:0-5000 GCF_021521415.1 Bidens hawaiensis | reverse complement strand
TATACGCCCGTAAAAGCTATCAACTTATACACCGTATAAGTCAAACAACTTATACGCCCGTATAAGTTCAACAACTAAGTTTTTGAGATTTTCAAACAATTAAAATTCAACAACTTTCACACACACCATCCAGATCAAGTCCAAACAAATGACCTTGATGAATCCTTTGAACATTTTGAACCAATTTTCCCTTTTGATTTTTAAACAACCAATTTCACATATTTATGAATTTAATCAAGTCTAAGTTAATGACCCTGATCAACTCATTAAAGCATTTAATTCCCTTTTTTGAAAATTTTTTTCAGCAAACATCCTCTCGATTCCTATTCTTGGATATCCAGACCCGAATCACCTTTCACCAATGTCGAAAATAACACAGAAATGTAAAATCTTTATGGTTATAAGAAAGAAAAGATGTAAACAAGACAAAATAAATCAAACTAAGAATGAATAACAAACAAAATGAAACACATATTTTTTGTGAGTTGAGCAAGGAATCATATTGATCAATCCGTTCTTCCATCACGGTTTTCAGTTTTATTATGTCTGATGTTAGCCGGTTACGGATATTGTTGTCCACTTAAACTTTTGTAATAAAAGATTCAAAGACATCAGTGACATGATTAAGGTTCAATTAAGCACATAATATCAGAACATGATCAGTTTCTAATCTTGATTCAGGCTTATTGTGATTTTTACCAAATCACCCTAACTTGACTTAAACCTTATAACCAACACATCAAAACTTTTAAAATTTGAACTTTTTTGCATTCATAGCAACTTTACAATCAAGCATCACACCAAGTTTCCTTTTCCAAGGATGAGTATGCATGGTTTCATCTGTCGGCTTACATACATCGTATTCCCATGGGGTCCGTTTTTAATGGTATTACGATGCACGCTAGGGAGGAACAATGTATGACTAACATTTTTGATCAAGTCAGTAGTGAATTTTTTTGTACAACTGTACATAGTGATCAATTTTAATGACTTATCAAGGGTTCGCTCGCTTGAGAAGGATTTAAAGTGTTCATTTGAATACCCCGATGAAAACCGCACAAAGACCTCATGGCATCCAGAAACCTAATGGACTTTATTAACACTTTATTTTTGGTGATCTGCTGAAACATAAGGCTTGAGTATGACAGACTATTACATTTCTGCATTCATTACCAAGACTTTTGCTAAAATACTAACCCATCTTTCAACATGGAAATTTGGGTTTATATCACTTATTCCCTTTCTTGTTTGTTCAAAAGCCTACCAATACACCAAACATTAAGCAATAGACTTTTATTATTCAATTTACCATATTTGGAACAAGACAATCAATGTACAATCATCTTCCTTTTATGCATCAAAACTCCTTTTGAGGAGCAATTTTTTTATTATTTTTGAATGGTCACATTTTTCAATGTTTTTTGCTTTTAAGAAAAATTACCAAATGCCCCGGCTACTTTTCATTCTCAGGTAAATGGCTCTCCCGAATATCTACAAGTAAATATTAGGACCAAACATACACAAGTATATGTCTTTTAAATGCGAGAAACTGACATAATTTTCAGCATAAGGGTACCAATCGCCCCAGTTACTTCTCACTTTCAGATAAATGGCTCTCCCGAGTAAATGTCAGGAACAAACATATACAAGTATATGTTCTTTAAGTATGAGTAACTGACATAATTTTCAGCGAAAGGTTTTGAAATTTTTGAATGTTTTTGGTTTTTCTCTATATACACAGAAATCACAATATTTTTGTATTTTTCCAAACCATTTCTCCCCCCTAAAATCAAAACCATTTAAAGAAAATATTTACAAAGAAAAATTTGACTCAGTGAACGGTTACTCAAAGGTCGGAATCCATAACCTCGGTATCACTCACTTTCCACTGCCCATAGACTTTATATTATTAAGCCCCAACAACTACAAAAATCTGTTTTAATCGAAAGCTTTAGTAAAATGGTCAGCTTTTTTTTCATCGCTGTGAATTTTGTCTACGGTAATCAACTTCTTCTCATAACAGTCACGAATGAAGTGATATTGTATGTCAGTATGTTTAGTTTTAGAGTGACTTACCGAGTTTTTAGTTATGGAAATGGTAGCAGTATTATTTACAAAAATAGGAGTAATAAGAAAATTCAAACCGTAGTTGCGCATTTGTTGTTGTATCCACTAAACCTGGCAACAATAGCTAGAAGTAGCTACATATTCGGCCTCACCGGTGGATAGCGACACAATCGTCTGCTTCTTATACTGCCTTGTCACCAACCTGCTACCAATGAATTGACAGCCGCTGATGGTTGGTTAATTTGTATATACTTTAGTTCGTTTATTTACTAGTTTTAATTGTTTATTTTGGAAACTTCGATACTTCATACGTGTCTATAGTATTTCAGGTCACGGACGTTTAAGTAGCTAATTTGGACCTGTTGATGATGAAGACTCGGGGCATCTAACACGTGAAACGACAAAATAATATAAAAAGTCTGCTAAGAAGGCCCATCGCATATCACAATGGGATTTAAAAATATGTTGACCATGGTCCATCGCGATACGCGATGGACCAAAAAAGACCCCATCGTGTATTACGAAGATGGGAAATTTAGGGTTTATTATGTTTTCATCCTAAGTCAACCCTAACATTCATCAATCACCTCCAGGCGATTTTCAGAGCTATAAGAGGGAGATTCTACCATTCCAAATCATACGGAGGCTATATTCATGTTCCAGATAATCATAATCGAAGATTCCATGATGTCGAGGTTCGACTAATCTCTCCGATTCATTCCTGGGATGTAAAGTTTGTATGTAATTCAATTTTTAATGTAACCAAGAACATATAATTTGTAATTATTGTTGAGTATTGATATATTATTGCTGTGCATTCAATCGGTTTAGGTTTACGTTGATCAGAACAATTAGTTTGCTATTGCCATAGTAATTTCTCATCGGGTTGTTTGAGTTGATTGAATACAACAAAGCACACAATTGCCCTTAGTTGAGTCACACTGGCAGGGACCATTTGATATCAGTGCCGTGTGTTAGCGATTTTTGGTGCCTAAGGTTTAACTCGACAATCAGTCTTTAGTCAATCTGTAATAATTAATCGGTTAGGTTGCATGAGAAACTGTTAAAATTTCATTCTTGAGTAAATATGTGATAATTAATCGGTTAGTTTTAAGTTTAGTTTTAATATTAGTTTTAAGTTTAAATTTTCTTTTTTCATTTTACGCTGGGTGTGTTGTTTATGTAGGTAATAGGTTACAGGTGGAAACAAACAAGTTGCTGTAAGAGGAGGAGAGACAGTTGGAGATTGCAGCTGTGCGAGGAGACCGTCCACCATGGTCAGTTCAGGTGGAATCACTACCCGAGAAAATTGATAACGGGCTGAAACCGTCACTACAGGAGGCACCAAAAGTCGAGCTGAAAGAGCTCTCAAAGCATTTAAGATATGTTTTCATTGGTAAGAATGAAACTTTGCCTGTAATTATAGCTTCTAATTTATTTCCAAACAATGTTTAAGTTCCAGTCAACGTATAAAGTCCTCTCTGTATAAGGTTCCATACACGTATAAGACTTGATCAATGTGTAACCACATCAACGTGTTAGATCAACAAGATCATCAAAACGTATAAGCATATGAACAGATAAGAAGATGAACGGATAAGTATGTTGATTATATACGCCGTATAAGTTACACAAACTTATACGTCGTATAAGTTCATCACACTATACGTTCAGCAGTCAAAAATTAGGCCAGCATCAATTGATCAATTCAGACCATAACAGACATAAAATTTTGGACAAACATGATCAGAATTAAATTGAGATCCACAAACAAAGCTATAACATCCCAAAATTTTGATCCAAATTTGACAACTTAGGAAAGTTTAAGGATAAATATATGCTTAAAATAAGTAATGGAGAATTTAGATAAAGCAAATAAAAACATTTCATATTAAGAAAATTAGTTTAAGTCAGTCAAATATAGATTTATGGGATTACGTGATCCCTATTATAGTACAAGATAGAAAATAAAAGTAACTCAGACCGAGGTACACAAGTGTCTGGATCCAAACATAATTAATCTAATCTATCAATCAAGGCTACATGGACACATATTAGAGTTCATAATAAAAGTTCTCCATGGGGCGTTAGTTCCAGGAGAACCAGAATTGTGTGTGTATGGCAGTGGAACAAATCCCAGAAATAAGAGAAGTTTCCGCTGAGATTGTTCAAGAAAACTATCTTGTCAGTCAAAGAAAGATTTATAAATTATTTTTAGAGTCAATGATTCATCAGCATATCGCTGACGTATTTCCTCCCATATTTCAGGGAAACATGTTAGTACAGGTAGCAAGGAATTAGAGCCATTCAATAAATATTATAAACATTATTTAAATATTATTTATAAAATCAACCAAGGTTTATAAATTAAATACTCGGGTATTTATTATCGGAGAAGCTTTCCAAATAATTAAATTATTTATAAATAAAGGGTTACAATTAAATTGTTGTTTCAAAAGTATATTAATATTTTATTATAATATAAAGAATTCGCTAAACTCTGATATATTTACAAAAGAGGGTAGCAAGTATTGGTCACATGCCTAGGCCCTAAGTCGGGGTGTGACAGGTTGGTATCGGAGCCATCGATCTTAGTGAATTAGGTATTTAAATCATACCTAGGCTTTGATCAGAAATAAGATTATAATAATCATTAGTATCCAAATAAGGATATCAAAGAAATAATCATTGACTGATTAAAAATTAATTCGGATAAGATATAAAACAAGTATGGATGAGATAGGAAAACACATTCATATCCTTAATATAACCTCATACAGATGTCCGATCGTCAATCTAGCCAAGAATCAGTTCAACCTAGATCCGGTAAAGGGAAAGGCTATATGGGGACATCTTTTCTCCCAATTCCTATATCTAGTGATGAAATTTCATACCAAACAGCAATGGAGGAAGATTCAGATTCGTTTGATTTT
>NW_027506148.1:0-78733 GCF_021521415.1 Bidens hawaiensis | reverse complement strand
TTTAACTACTCAATTAAAAGTCTTGTTTGATTGAAAAAGCTTGAAGCATTTTTGTTATGAGAAAAAACTTAAAGCTTGAAACTCCTACTAGTAGCGTTTAGAAAAAACTACAAGCTTTTAGTATTTTAAATTACTTAAATAACCTTCCAAAATAAATACATTTAGTAATATTTTTTTTAAATATACCCATTTTGGTCATTTTAAACATTTTATTAAAAGTTACAGGTAATCTGTAAAACATCTAAATATATCTAAAAAGCTACAGCTACCAGCTTTAATGTCATCAGCCACCAGCTTCCAGCTACAGCTACTAGCTAGTTTTGCGAAACATAACCTATATTTGACGGGCATTTTGTACAAATGCTTATCTTTTTCTTGTGATTTTCTACTCAATAAGTTCGTAATAAAATTGTGTGCCTAGTGTTGGGCTCAAATGAGGATACCATTTTTAAGTATAAAAACTCAAGATCATCGTATAACCATTTGCATTTATTTTAAATATATATTGAGGATTATCGTACGTAAATGAATTTTGTATGTATATATGTGCGATTAGTTTACGTACTACCATAAAATGAAGATTGTCGAAATTCCAAAGAACTAGTGTGTCACGTAATTAATATTTGAGGTATTTTTAGAATTAAGGATAACAACCTGGTCACATCTGAATTGAAGCACAAAACAAACCCACTTGAACAAAAAAAAAAGATAATGTTTAAAAAAAGTTATATGGGCATGATTGTCCAATTTAAAAAAATAAAATACCTTTTTGGTTATGCAATTTGATTAGTTAAAAAGAACAAGTATATATTGTGCTAAATTTATTTTACAATAAAAAAACAATTAATTGCTATAAATGTAAAGGATTTTAGGTCCATCTCGATCTTAATGAGTTTTAGGGTGTAAAACCGACTCAAAATCAGGGGCGGATAACAAAAGTGATAGACCAAAGAAAATAAAAACATTTAACTTTTTTTTTTCTTTTGTATGAACGAGAAACATCAAATAATAACAGACTCAAATAGAAATAGACTTAACAGAATCATCATTTTTTAAAAGTTCAAATCAAATAAAGCCTAAACAAAGTTTATAGTCCAAAGCAAATAAAAACCATTAACCATTCTCTTTCGTTTGAACGAAGTTCAAATCAAATAAAGCCTAAACAAAGTTTATAGTCCAAAGCAAATAAAAACCATTAATCATTCTCTTTCGTTTGAACGAGAAACATCCAATGGAAACATTTTAACCAAAATCATCATTTTGAGGTTGAAGCTTATAATACGGTTTTGGATATGCAAATTCAAGAACATAGAAACAGATTCAGTGAAGTCTCAACTAGTTTGTTAGAAAATATGTCCGGTTTAAATCTATGAGTTTTGTTATTCAAGTTTAACTTATCTAAGATAGTGACATTTAGGAGATATATCTGAATGATTTTAGTAATAGAAAGAGGTGTATTTTAGGTGATCGTACGACCTTTTGTCACATTTTAAATAAAGAGGATAAATTTGCAAGATTGAATGGAATGTGTGACCTTGTTCGTGTAATTGTGGCTACCAAAAAGCACTCAATTTTTCCTTTGGTTTATCCAATATTGAAGCTAGCGTTGATTTTACCAATTGCAACCGCAACTGTTGAAATATGTTTTTATTTTTCTCAAATGAAGCTTATCAATGCGGGTGCGCAATCAACTAGGTGATGAGTATTTGACCAATGCTTTAATTTGTGGGGTCGAAAGAGAAACGTTTGATAAAAATTAGAAAAGGTGTAATGCTTGATTTCAAGCTTTCAAAAACCGAACATAATAAATTTACACCCATGTGTTTAATTATATTTATTATCGTGTTTTTACTTTTGATTCATTTACATTGTATAAAATATTGTAAAAAAATATTAACATTACCTCTAAAAGTTAAGTCTAAATACGCCCCTGCTCAAAATATCATTTTCTCGAAGTTGGAGGCTAAAAGAATTTGTAAAGAGCAAAGAGACATCACCCGAAAATACAAACTGAAGAAGCAAGGAGCAAACTCATGGATGAGTTGTTTCTTAACGAGGATGTATTAAACTGTGAAAAAAACATAAATAACATATCAAGATACCGTTATCCAAGTGCTGGTGGTAGTGGTCCTATGCCCAATATCGATTCTTACGGGTAAAAAAGTTTCTAATATTATACAATTTAATAAATGGGTCTTACCAATAGGGATGCAAACGAGCCAAGCTGCTGCGAGTTATTCGAGATCGGCTCGTTAAAAAGCTCGATTGAGCTGAGCTTAATCGATCCCGAGCCCGAACTTGAGCCTAAAAGTAAGCTCATTTAATAAACAAACCCGAGCCGGAGCTCGAGATTACTCGCGAGCCTAAACGAGCCTGCAATTTACATAATTTTTTTTAAATACATATTTAATAATTATTAATTAATATATATAATGTTATGAAAATTAAATAAATATAACTAAATAATATATATTATTTTATACATAAAATAGTATAATAGAAAAAGTATATAAAATAATTATAATTATACAAAAACTAATTGATAAATAGTAAACGAGCCGAGCCTGACCCGAGCTTGATCTTGAAAATCTACTCACGAGCCGATCTCGAGCTTTGAAAATAGAGCTTGAAACGAGCCGAGCTCTGTGTAAGTTAAACGAGCCGAGCTCAAGCCTAGTCGAGCTCGGGCTCGGCTCACTTGCACTCCTAATTACCAATGATATTTTTGTTGTTTATAGAGGGGAGCGACCGAAAAGACAAGCAATATCGACGATTGGTACAAGATGCATCACAAGATGGAGACCAGACGGGTTAACAAGAAGGCACAACAAGATTGGGTAAGTTTGTATAAATATATATGTGTGTGTTTATATATATATATTTGCATTTTTTATATTTGTTATTTATGTATTTGTATGCGTGTGTATACGTTTATATGTTTGTGTTATGAACACGACCTGGTAGGCTCATTTGACCCGAAATGTGTATATATGTATATGTGGATGCGCATATGTGTGTATAAGTTTGATTATTTATACATGTTTGTAACTTTTTGAAGCAACAGTAATACGATAATGAAGATCGAATCATGTTGATTCAAAAAATACCCGTGATGAACTTCCAAAAACCCTCAAATCCCACCAAAGGTCAGGGAAAGTGAAGAGAAAAATGATTATTATTAAAATTAAAGTCTGTCTCTCCAAATTACATAACCAGCATATAAATAAAAGTTCTAATACGAAATGTGCCTAAAAAGGGCCATGGGCCAAACGCAAACACAAAAACAAAAACATAAAAAGTGCTGAAAAAACATAAAAAAGGCCCATAACTTTATTTAGAATGCGTTTTTGGGCTTCAACAGTAGGCAGTTTGTCATAACGTGCTCCTCGTCTCAAGCTTCGATTTGACTGGTAATGGGCCTGAAACGGAGCTTCATGGGCCAAGTTATGCCCGTTTTCGTGGGCCACCTTTTGTAGTGCGATCTTGAGCCTCCAGAAACATAATAGCCCGGTCTTCAACAATTGGGCCCACATCATTTTTTATATTCGTTATATATTTGTGTATATGTTTATATGTTAGTATTACAAACACAACATGTTTGGCGTGTTTGGCCCATTTGACTCGAAATGTGTGTGTGTGTGTGTATATATAGAAAAGGGTTCAAATAAGAATAAGACGTTTCATAAGAATGGTAAGAACCATACAATTTTTGACATTTGACATTACAAATAATGATGAAAGAACAATTCTAGGAAACTATGTCGGTTATTGGTAATTTTATGTCTCAACCATTGATTAACATGATCCAATGACTATGATTTATTCCTAGTCTTCCTAGGAAACTGCTTATTTTATAACCCTCCCATATATATATATATATATATATATATAGGGGATGGATAATTTGAGAACCTCTTGAGTTGTTAGAATTTTGAGAACTCAATATGGACAACACATTTAATTAAATGAAATGAAATATGTGACTGAGATTAAATGTAATTAAAAAATGAATCAGGAGAGAGAATAAGTATTTTCTATGATTACATAAGTTTAAATGTTGGTTACACATGTATAATAAGTCGATTCGGTGTGTAAAAAAATACTGTAATTTTTTGTACATCACTTAAACTTACGTATTACACATGTGTAAAAATAATTCAATTTTTTTTTTGTTACGTTGAGTTCTTTCGAGTTCTTAAAACTCAAAGCGGTTCTCAAAAGAAACCAATCCTATATATATATATATATAGGGTTAGAATCAATTAAGAACTCATGATTTGTTTAAGAACTCTAAAAACTCATCTTGACCAATCAATTTTTTTTTCATCTTTTTACTTATTTTTTTAAATAAGGGTAGCATAGTCTTTTGAACAACAATATTCAAATATTTGTCTAGTCAAGTACATGTTGAGTAAACAAAATTCCTATTTTTATGTTTTTATTCGATTCAGATGTTGCATTACAGATTTCGAATTCAATGACACATTTAATCAATGTTTTGTTTTGCTCATACAATACCTTGATTGTTTATTTTTTCCTTTTTTTCATTGTTTTATTTATATTGGACTCCAGTTAATTTATAGTTTTCTATCAAGTGTTAAAAAAAAAGATATCTTTCGGTTCTAATTTAAGACTTCGATTTAATATATATGCAAACATCTATATATATATTAAAACAATTGAGTTTTATTGAATAAACTCTATTGTTTCCATATATAACAATCACTTCTATGATTTTCTTAACAATTAAATAATTCAAAAATTAATTAAATTAATCAACAACCCACAATTAATTCACATACTAAGATATTTAAATTTAAATCATCTATAAACTAACTTTTAGCTAAAACCGACAATTTTAATATTCAAATTTAAATTTCAAACTTAAACCGAAACTAACACAATGAATGTTCAATTTTAATATTCAATTTTAGACCAAAACTAACAACATAATTAATTCATATACTTACTAAATGTATTTACCCTAAATCTAAATCATCTATAAATAAAAACCGTGTAATAACTATTGTCAAACCCTCAAGTATTAGATGTCCAATTTTTAAAATTTCAAATTTCCACTACTTATTTGACCTCATCTTATATTTCGAAACCATTTCAACAATCATTTCTATAAATTCGATATTCCATATTCATTTGTTTATATCATCATTTTCACTCTTCTGAAGCTGTTATAATTTATAACTACGACTTTGTATTCAAATTTCTATCGTTTGTTATTGTTTGTAAGTGAAATTCACATATTAATTTAATTATGTTGTCCTTATTTGGTCTTTTGGTTGTTATGCAGGCTGGTTAGCTTGAGAATTGGATGTATGCAAACTGGTTAGGTGAATGATTCATGTTAAAATTTCCGTATTGTCAGTTCTACTTAAATATATTTCTTTTGTTTTTATTGTTGGTGTACCTTAAATGAAACTTAATTATTTGAATTGTTGGTATTATTTGCAGTTCATCTTATATGTTGCACACATCTTGCTGCTACTTAGGTAGGTCAGATCATGAAGTTTGAGGACCATTCGGAGACTAGCTCGAGCCATGGTAGGACCTGGTCACCAAATGCGTGTTCTAATTGATGTAAGATTTCTTGAAATTCATATTTACAATTTTATTTTTACATGTTGAGAGTTTTCTCTATTCATATTTACAGTTTAAGAACCATTTGGAGACTAACTCTAGCCATGGTAGGACTAGGTCACTAAAGTTCCACCTGCTCCTTCCAAGATTCAATAGACATTGTGAAGGTTTTGAGATATGCGAAAATATTGTTGATTTATTTTCTTATCGAAATTATTATGATAATTATTCCGATTACATCCATTGATAATTCTTACTATTTTTTTTAATATTTCAGTGTATCTAACATTAATTTATTTTTAATAATTTCAATTTATGGCATCTCAACTTGGTAGATTGGCTATTTGCATGGAAAAAGTACTTGATGGAGATTAGGTTGATTATGTTTGTTCTGGTCATTACGAATGTATTTTATTTGTTAATTTTCTATCATTTTTTATTTTATGTAGCTTAGACAATTCATGTAAATTAATTCATTTTTATATGAATGACAATCTTTATTTTCTGTGTTTGAATCTTATCTTGAAAGTTTTAACAATTAGTTATTAAACTTTCAAAAAACTGGAACGTTTTTTTATAATAATATTTACAATTATTTATTTATGTTTTTAAAATTCAAAGCTGACTACTATTGCAACAATCTTTTGTAGTTTTTAGTAGTATTCAGTCTCAACTAACTTTCCATCTTTTATATTTGACCAAATTTTAATTAGCATAAATGACAATTAATGTAGCTAAAAATTTTAAATAATTTGCTTTTGATTATACTCAAAAGTTAATAAGTTTTGTATTAAAAACTAATAATTTATTTAACCAAATTAATATGTGGTGTATTACTTATTTCAAACTTACATTTAAAAATTCTTAGATATTTACTATAATTGCTTATTTATTTTAAAATATTCATCATCTTTAATTTTAATGATACATTTCAATCATTTATACATTAATTTATTTTTGTGTTTAAGAACCGGATTTGATCACTTTTTTTTAGCTTTAATATTCTTCGATTCAATAAACTTTACATCTTTTATATCTGACCAATTTTTAATTAGGCATAAATATCAAGAATTACCGATTCATCTAAATTGTTCCGGCCAAATTAAAAAATAAACTAATAAAAAACTAAATAGAAAATAAAAACTTTCCATCTTTTATATTTGACCAATTTTGTAACATCCCGTTTTTCTAGTTTCGGTAAATAAAATGAGAATATGGATTATTATGAGTCGGGCTAGTGTTGGGTAAAATGGATATGGGTTATGGACTTGGGTCATGAATGAAAGAAGGAAAAGACCATGGGCTTAAGCCCATGATCCATAATTATATAAACCATTAATCACCCATTTAATTCATTTCACACACATTCCATACACCTCCCAAAACACACACTTAAGCTATCTCTCTCTCTAGTCTCTCTCTAGCCGAAAGATAGAAGAAGAACCGATTCCGACCTAAGTTAGCCGTGCCAACTGAAGAAAGGAATAACAATTAACGGTGAACGTAACCGACTTCAGGTGAGTTTCTAGCCCCACTTCCTTGTTATGTTTTCGGGGTTGTGTGCATACTCGATGTGATAGTTAATACACTTACCTTAAGTGGTAAGTGTATGCCTTATATGAATTATGTATGTGTAAGTCCCCCCGGGGCGTCGCTGATCGATACGAGATCCGCACGAGGTCTAAGAGTGCGGAATCCTCCTAGACTCGTTTAATGGTGTAGAAAACGAAGAACACGATTACACATAAACAAACACACGAACAAACACACGAATGGGATAAACGAATCTGCAGATATTTTATATAATAACCAAACCACATTACAAACCGAACATAAACAAAGACACGACCGACCCGAGGTGAGCTCTACCTCGGGTCGTCCCACACGACTCTCCCTCTCTGTTTCTCTCTAGACAATTGAACTGAACACACAAAATTCTAACTTTCTGGATACTAAACCCTAAACAAGACACACATATATATAGATAACCAACTTCGCGGGCTTGGGCTTGGGCCAGTAGGCGAAGTTGTTCTAACTTCGCCTATGGCGAAGTTATTCTAACTTCGCCTATGGCGTCTCCGCTGGTCAAAATTGCATAGTGACGGTCACAAAATGCACCAACAGACTCCCCTTTGACCGTTGCTCTCAATTCTAACAAACACAAAAGATCATATGTTACAAAAGCATGCACCAACAGACTCTCTCTTAACTGATGATCTTCTGTTTGCTCCTTCTTGTAGGACTCGATTGCACTGTGATCTTCAGACTTGAACTTCACATATACATGCAACATCCATCCTGTCTTCAACCAGCCGTGTCTGAAACTGTCTTGTAGCTCCACAAATCTACCAATCACCCGACGTCTTCCATATCAGATCTCCCCTTCAGTGTAAGCTCCTCCGACTATATCGATCGAGGTCTTTGATACGCATGCATCCCCGTGCCTAATTGATCATCTCAACCAATCACGTGAAGTTCTTCTAACTTCACCAACACGTGAAGTTGGGCTCCCTCCACAACTTCACCAACACGTCGGAATTGTATAGTAAGATAAGGTTCAATCTTCAACTACTCAACATCAAGTGATCAATTTCATCATAAAACCACCTTGACAGAATCTAACACACATGACCATTAATTAATCCGAAGCATCTTCAATCACCATGGATAACGATCAAGAACAAAAACAAATTAATTCCCGATTAAATCCAACTTGTTCCAAAATCGTAACAGGGTCCAGTTCTCGAACGCCTTGAAAATAACATAAATAATATGCTCTGACCGCAATCCAGTAATGACGAAAACCTTCAGTTCGATTTGACAGTTGGTCAACCTCGAACAACAACAATTTTTTTGCCCACAAACACCCAAATATGTGTCAATATCCAGTTTCAATCAATATCCCATTCACAACTTCAACTCCATATCCAGAGTTGACCCATATTTGTTCTCACGTAAGACCAAGAGATACCAAGTTTCACTCGTTGTCGGAACAACACTTTCGGTCTCACAATAATCGTGTACACATGGCCATACAGACGAAAACTCCAAACATTTTTTTTTAATTTTTTTAAAAATTTTTTTTAACTTCGCCAAAAGTCAACTTCGCCTAAAAGTCAACTTCGCCCCTCATTAACTTCGCCTGGCTATAACTTCGCCCAAAAGTCAACTTCGCCTAAAAGTCAACTTCGCCCCTCATTAACTTCGCCTGGCTACTAACTTCGCCAAAACCCTAAAATTTTAGCGACAACTTCGCCTGAACCCAATAACTTCACCTACGGCGGCTGTTCGGCCAAAAACACATCAGAAACACCAAAACGCAGATCTTGAACCATAGCATAAGAGCCTAAGGCTCTGATACCAATTGTAGGTTCCCAGCCGGATCTACACAGGTTTATCTCATAATACGTAGGTGCGGAATCCCTACGTAACACGATACGAGCGTAAGATGTATAATACGTTAAACCGAAACACAAACACACGTTACAATACTAATAAGACACGTTGTATTGCAACTCTTCAACACGTGATATTCAATCACAAAAACACGTTCTTCAGTTCATTATCAAAATAAGCCGTAAGTTGAGGTTAAATACACCTCGACAACTTCGCCTAACTTGTTAGGCGAAGTTGTCCTAACTTCGCTTGTCCACAAGTTCGCCTACATCCCAGGCGAACTTGTGTGACACAATATCTAACACCAAATGAAAAAATCTAACTCGATTACAGACACATACAAAACACTAGATACTGAACTACTAACATCATGCACCAACAGTATGATGATTGGTTGACGGTGCGTGAACGATCTTCGGATATTGCATGTACCGTCAGGTGGTAGCTAAAGATGTGATTGATATATATGATGTAAGGTAAGATGCGTGTATGAATATATATGATGTATGCATAATGTATGTATGATATGTTGATGGTACGTGAAAGCTCTTCGGAGATTGCACGTATTGTCAAGAAAAGTATGTAAGAACAGGTATGGTATGAAGGATGGAAGAAAGGGTACCGGACCCAATAATATCCGAGGATAAAGGGAGACCTGACCCTAATAATATCCGAGGATGAAGGGAGACCGGACCCTAATAATATCCGAGGATAAAGGGAGACTGGACCCTAATAATATCCGAGGATGGAGGGTACTGGACCCTAATAATATCCGAGGTATGTAGGGTGAAATGCCCTTTATAACGAAATGTTAGCTATAAATATGTATGGACGAATGAAGTACAGGATATGTATGTAATGTGTACCTTCGGGCACATATTTGTGTATGTAAAGTAAGTCATGTGATTAACTAGAACTCACTCAGTGTAACTGACTTTTAGTATGCACGCAGGTTAACAGATTGAGGCAGCTGGTTTGAGATGTACACATGGCATGGACTTGAAGAAACTGGCATCTCAAGGAAGTGTTATGTTATTTTAAAGACAATTTTTATGTTATTTGATTTGAAATGATCGTTAAGACAAGAAATATGGTTATGTAATGAATTGGTTTGAATGTTTTTAATATTCCGCGAATGTTTTTATTAACTCTGATATTTAGAACTGTGTTTATGAGTAAATCCAACGTCGCAAGTAGGGCACCGGTAACGGGGCCTTACAAGTTGGTATCAGAGCAAAGTTCGAGAGATTTAAGCATCCTACATGCTTAGACTCGAATAGAGAATGGGATTAAAGTAAGAAAAGAAAGAAGATGCCAGTACGAGAATGCCATGTGTCGCTCAAGCAAACTAAGTAAAGGTAAAGTATGTGAGTAAGTTCACATGTAAAGTAGAATAATGAATGAATGTTTGCATGATTGCTAATAAAGAATGTATGAATGCTAGCTTAAATTGCTAGGGATAGGAGTATGTGATGATATGTACAGTTTGATTGTTTAACTGTTAGAAGTAGAACTAGCACAAGTGGACTCACAAAGGGAAATGTATAGGACACGGAGATTAACGTGATCAGCTAATCACAGCTGGCCAATGTTATTACCTGTTAGCCTTACTATCCTTGTACTAAATGGTTTCTTAAGTGATGAAGTTTGTGTTTCCTTATAGAATACGAATAGCTAGAGCTAAGAAAGCTGCTAGAAAAGGAGGACGTACAGGATTTCGTGGCAGGCCACGCGTTGTCCGAGAACCGTCAGTGGAAGCAACTACTAACAATGAGGGAGAAGGAAGTGCAGCTGGTCGAAACCCGAGTAACAACGAGGGGTATCAACTTGACCCTGCTGTTCAAGCTGCCATTGCTCAAGCGGGTAGCAGCTGCTGCGAAGAACTGGAATGCTGAAGGGTCTGCTGGAGGCCGTGAAAGAACGCTGAAAGGGCGGAAGGAGATTGTAACATCCCCAAAATTTTGGTCCAAATTTGACAACTTAGTTAAGTTGAAGGATCAAAATTATTCCCTAAAATAAGTGTTGGGAAAATTTAAAGAAAACAAGATCATTCAATAAGAAAATAAAATATACCATAAATAAAGTCACATTATGTTAAGGATATGGAATAAGGAAATTCCATCCCACATTGAAAGATGTAAGAAAGTGGAAGCATTCCACATGGGTATAAATAAAGAAATTAAAACCCATCCCACATGGAAAGTGGTAAAGAAATGGAAGCTATTTATAAGGAAGAGATTTTCCATAATAATATTCTTATATTCCTAGCATGCACCAGTGGTCCTAGTGGAGGGTACGAAGCACCCGACGCGCATGCGCACGGGCTCGGGCACGGGCTCGGGCGAAGGGCGTTGGGCGATGGGCGCAATGTGGCGCTTTGATGGCGCACTTTGCACTTCGCACACTCGCATCGCCGCGGGCCGCTTGAGAGCCGCCTTAGTATTTTTGGACAATGGGAGTTAGACCCGGAAGTGACAAGCTAGCAAAAGACAAGGGACTAAAAGTAAAAAATTGAGTTCAGGGACCCATCGCGCTACGCGACGAGCCCAGAACTCAGGTCATCGCGTACCGCGATGGACCTTGGTGAGTCAGCGGACACGTGACAGCTTGTGGTATGGCGGCGGAGGAATTGCGGCGCCGCGGTACGCGACGGGAGTACCAAGACCCATCACGGTACGCGATGGGTTACAAAATCAGCTATAAAAGGGAGGGGTCACGGCTCATTCATTCTTACACCAAATTTTCTCTCTCTAGATTCTCTCTCCAGAAATCACTCTCTCTTTACCTCGGTTTCCGTGCCCCGACCCGACAATCGTCACCTCGTACGTGCACGTCATTCTATCTCGAAGTACGTGCACGTCATGACGGACACCATATGTTGCCTCGTTTTGCGTGCTAACCTCAAAGTTCGTGCTAAGTCCCGAAGTTCTGACAATATAAGCACCAGTACGCGACATAGAGTAGAAGTGCTGCTCGTACAAACTTAGGTATCTAACTTCGAATACCCGTGTAAGGTAAGGGTTCTGACCTAAGTCATTATGGTATTATTATTATATGGCTTAGACCATAGTAAGGGGTATAGCCCAAACCTTGATCATAATTATGTTTACATAAGCTTTAAACATACAAAGGATTATAATAGTGTTTCTTTACAACTAAGAAACATCAGTTTTACATTCATAAGGAAATATAGTTTCTTCACGATTAAGAAACATAGCATTCGTATACAAAGAATATAGTTAAAACATTGTTTCTTCATGTGTAAGAAACATAAGACTTTACATGCATAGCAGTCAATGAATGTTTCTTCTTGAAGAAGAAACAAATTATAGATGTTTCTTCATGAAGAAGAAACTCATCATATGATTTGGTAAATAAACAGAAAGACTACGGGTCTAAATATTTTATTTAAACAAATGATTAATCAAGGTTTAAAGCTATTTAAACCAGACTAAAGGTCTATAGCCGGATCAAGAGACGATCTGGATATTTATATACCTATTTTATTATAGGTCAATCAATCAATCAATCAGTCAATCAATCATTCATTCACAGTCAAGGTTTCAAACGAAATCACCATATCATTCAGAACAGACAATCACAGGTGAATACGTTCAAACCTTTTATAACGTGAATACGTTAACCTTTTCAATCAGTCAAAACATATTTATACTCGATAAAGATGAACGGGTGTTTGTTTTAACGAGTCAGACAATGTTTACATGAGATCGTGTAATCTCTAAAACGTTATAATACAAAGTAGAGAATAATATCAACTCAGACCGAATACACATATGTCTGGATCCAAACATAACTGTTAAAGCCCAATCAATCAATCAATCAAAGGCAATGAAGCCTCGGGCTGCAACGGTAATGACCAGTTCTCAGATCAGGGCCGTTTGGCTTGGGGAATACCGTTATGTGTGTAGGGCAGTGGTACATATACCGGAAGTAGAAATGCTTCTACTGAGCTTGTCAAGAAAACTATGTTTGTATTATAATGTCATTAAAATGTTATATAGATTCATACGTGTTCACCAGCATATAGCTGACGTATTTTTTTTCCCACATTTCAGGGAATACAGATTAGTACAGGTAGCAAGACATTCATAGAGTTAGATCCTCGCAAGGTAATGATGGCTCAGTTTTTAATTATTAAAATATTACAAACGGTATTTCAACAAGCTTTATAAATGAAACACCGAGTATTTATTATCCGAGAAGATTTCAAATAAATTAAATATTCTATTCAACCAAAGTCTTCCGCTAAAATAACCCGCAACTCTGATGTATTTATAAAACAGGTACCAACTATTGGTCATACGCCTAGGCCCTAAGCCGGGGTGTAACATAGATGGTAAGAAAAATGATGAAGGGGAGGGGGAAGAATCAAGCGTGGTTAAGTCAATGAAGGTTGATGACAAGAAAAGGGGCCGAGGTGGGTGCAACTATAAGTCCTTCAAGGGTTGTGACCCGCCGAAGCTGACTAGCTTGGGAGAGGCAATCGCTACTCTCCAATGGATAACTACTATGGATAAGGTTATCCGCATTAGCAAGTGCCGTCACGACCAAACTGTAGGTTTTGCCACCCAATCATTTCTTGATGAAGCCAGTACTGGTGGGAAACTGTTGAACAGAGGAATACCCGGGAGGAGATCAAAGCTATGCGATGGGATGATATGAAGGAGTTGGTAATGAAGAGGTTTTGTGCTGATGCGGAGGTTGAGAGGGTTGAAATGAAGTTATTGAGCCTAAAGGCGGGTGAGATGAAACACCACAAATACACCACTGAATTCAACCGTCTATCAAGGTTGGTGCCAGATATGGTGAACACTGAAGCCAAGCGGATCAAGTGTTACCTTAGAGGAATACCGCAGAAGGTTTACGTCTTGGTCAAGGCTGGTAGACCGGGGTACTTTTGATTCTGCTGTAGGACTCGCAGAAATGGTTTATGACGACTTGTCGGCAGATGATGTGAGGTTGGAAGAGAAGAAGGATAAAAAATGGGTCACTCCTGTCAAGCGCCCAGGTACTCAGTTATGGAACCCTAGGGACAAGAAGTAGAAGGTGTGGGGGAGAAAGACATGCAAGACATGTGGAAAGGTACACGGTGGCGAGTGCAAGTGGGGTACTGGTTCGGACGTGTGCCACAAATGTGGAAAGGCTCATGGTGGAGAGTGCAGGATGGGGACAAATGCATGCTATAAGTGTGGGAAGATGGTGCATTATGCTAATGAATGCAATGCAAAACCCGCATGCTATAAGTGCGGTAAGACGAGTCATTTTGCAAGGGAATGCACGGAGGGGGAAGCTGGAGGTAGTGGGAAGAAAGATGCTGATCAAGCAAGGCCGAGGACTAGAGCCTACATGCTGACCCAGGAACAATCTAGGCAGATTCCTGATGTTGTGACTGGTACGTTCTTAGTAAACGGTATTTCTGCTTCAATATTATTTGATTCGGGTGCGAATAGAAGTTTTGTAACTACGACATTTAGTAAACTAGCTAAAATGAAATGTTGCCGGGTGTCTGAAACCTTCATGGTAGAAACCGCTGGTGACACCTCGGTGAAAATAATGAAAATGGTTAAGGACTGTAAGATAGAATTAGAGGGACATGAGTTCCCTGTTACTTTGTATGTTATGACCTTAGGAGGATTCGATGTAGTTTTGGGGATGGATTGGTTATCTGAATACGAAGCTCAGATAGTATGTAAGAGTAGAATAATAAACCTAAAGTCCTTGGATGGCGGTGCGGTGACAGTTTATGGTGATAAGGAAAGTTCAGGGCTTAACGTCATTTCGATGATAAAAGCCGAAGGGTTATTAAGGCGAGGGTGTGGTGCCTACCTGGCGTATGTTGTCAACGCCATTGCCGAGACGAAAGAAATGAAAGATGTTCCTATCGTATGCGGCTACCTAGAAGTATTTCCTGAGGATCTTCTGGGGTTGCCACCGGAGCGCGAGATAGAATTCCAGATAGATTTAGTACTAGGAGCCCAGCCCGTTGTGAAAGCACCTTACCGTCTAGCCGCGTCTAAAATGAAGGAACCGATGTCCCAACTACAAGAACTCCTCGACAAAGGTTTCATAAGACCAAGTGTTTCCCCTTGAGGCGAAAGAAATGAAAGATGTTCCTATCGTGTGCGACTACCCAGAAGTATTTCCTGAGGATCTTCTGGGGTTGCCACCGGAGCAGGAGATAGAATTCCAGATAGATTTAGTACCAGGAGCCCAGCCCGTCGCGAAAGCACGTTACTGTCCAGCGCCGTATGAAATGAAGGAACTGATATCCCAACTGCAAGAACTCCTCGACAAAGGTTTTATAAGACCAAGTGTTTCCCCTTGGGGTGCGCCAGTACTGTTCGTGAAGAAGAAGGATGGAAGTATGAGAATGTGCGTAGACTATCGCGAGTTGAAAAGGCTTACGGTAAAGAATAGATATCCTTTGCCAAGGATTGACGATCTGTTTGACCAACTGCAAGGGTCAAGTTGGTTCTCACGAATAGATCTCAGATCAGGCTATCATCAGTTGAAAGTGAAAGAGGCAAACATCCCTAAAACAACAATCCGAACGCGGTATGGACACTACGAGTTCCTTGTGATGTCATTCGATCTAACAAATGCTCCTGCAGCATTTATGGATATGATGAATAGGGTGTGTTGGCTAATGTTGGATAAGTCAGTTATTGTCTTCATCGACGATATATTGATTTATTCAAAGAGCGAGTCTGATCATGCTGAGCATCTGAAAGAGGTATTGGAGACTCTCAAGAAAGAGAAGTTGTATGCTAAGTTTTCGAAATGCGCGTTTTAGTTGCAAGAAGTGCAATTTCTAGGTCACGGGATTAATCCTGAAGGGATTAATCCTGAAGGCGATAACAAATTGGAAGACTCCGCAGAATCCGACTGATATACGAAGCTTCCTAGGGTTAGCTGGCTACTATAGGAGATTCATCGAAGGTTTCTCCAAGATAGCCGCTCCATTGACCGATATGACCCGAAAGTCGATAGTATTAAGTTGGGGTAAGTTTCAAGAAGAGGCTTTTCAGGAGTTAAATAAGAGACTCACGCAAGCTCCAATCCTTTCTTTACCCGATGGTGATGAGGATTTGGTTGTTTGTACTGATGCTTCGCATCGTGGGTTAGGTTGCGTGTTGATGCAACGAGGAAAGGTGATAGCTTACGCGTCTAGTTGAAAGTCCATGAGAGTACTTATCTGACACATGATTTGGAGCTAGCAGCAGTAGTACATGCTCTCAAGATATGGAGACACTATCTGTATGGTACTAAGTGCACCATTTACACATATCATAAGAGTTTAAAGTACTTATTCGAGCAGAAGGAATTGAACATGAGGCAGAGAAGATGGTTAGAATTGATAAAGGATTACGACTGTGATATTAAGTACTACCCTGGTAAAGCTAACGTGGCCGTTGATGCGCTAAGCCGTAAGAATGAGGAAGTCATTGCAACAGTAAAGTCATATCAGCTAATTATAAACTCATGCTTATTTGAAGAAATCATCAAGGTGCAGTCAGAAGTGCTGGTAGATGAAGGGCTAGTAAAGAAAGAAAGGATTTTCGGTCATCAAGACGAGTTGATGAAAAACACGCATGGTGTTAAGACTAGGTTTAACCGTATGTGGATTCCACGCCATGGAGATCTCAGAGGTCGAATCTTAGATGAAGCTCATAAGTCAAGGTATTCGATTCATCCAGGAACTACGAAGATGTACCAAGATTTGAAAAGAGACTATTGGTGGCCAGGAATGAAGAATGACGTGGTAGATTACGTCAGTAAGTGCTTAACTTGTTTACAAGTCAAGACAGAGCATCAGAAGCCTTATGGGAAGATGCAACCTTTGGAGATACCAGAATGAAAATGGGAACACATCACCATGGATTTCATCACTAAGCTACCTCGTACAACTAAGCATTATGAAACCATCTGAGTGGTTGTGGACCGTTTGACCAAGAGTGCTCACTTTCTGCCTATACGAGAGGCTATATCGTCAGAGACGTTAGCAAGTTTGTTCATTAAAGAGGTTGTATCTAAGCATGGAGTGCCGTTATCGATAGTGTCTGATAGAGATACTCGGTTTACTTCAAGGTTTTGGAAGAAGTTCCATGAAGCTATGGGAACAAGATTGAACATCAGTACGGCGTACCATCCTCATACAGATAGACAGTCTGAAAGGTAGATCCAAACCCTTAAGGATATGCTACGTGCTTGTGTTTTAGACTTTGGAGGGAGTTGGGATGATCATCTGCATCTGGCAGAGTTCTCTTATAACAACGGCTACCATTCAAGTATTGGTGTGCCACTATTCGATATGTTGTATGGAAGACGTTATAGAACTCTGATATGTTGGGGAGAGATTGGTCAAAAAGAGATGGAAAGTTTGGAAGTTGTTCAAGAAACTTCTTCAAAGTTTGATCAGATCAAGGCTAGAATGAAAGCTGATCAAGATAGACAGAAGTCGTATGCTGATAAGCGGCGACGACCAATCGAGTTTAACGTTGGTGACAACGTGATGCTCAAGGTCTCACCTTGGAAAGGAATTATCCGTTTTAGGAAGAGAGGAAAGTTGAGTCCGAGGTACATTGGACCGTTCAAGATTCTAGATCGAGTAGGTGAAGTGGCTTACAAGTTAGATTTACCAGAAGAGTTAGAAGGAATTCACTCAACCTTTCATGTTTCTCATATGAGAAAATGTCTGGCTGATAACACGTCACACGTGCCATTAATGGACATTGAGGTTGATGAACAGTTGATCTACATTGAGCAACCAATCGATATAGTTGATCGCAAGGAGAAGCAACTCCGTCACAAGGCTATACCCTTAGTGAAAGTGATATGGAAGCATCACAAAGGATCGAACGCTACATGGGAAGCGGAGGAAGAGATGCGCAAGTTTTATCCAGATTTGTTTATGTAATATTTAGTTTCGGGGGAGAAACCTCTTTAAGGAGGGAAGACTTGTAACATCCCGTTTTTCTAGTTTCGGTTAATAAAATGAGAATATGGATTATTATGAGTCGGGCTAGTGTTGGGTAAAATGGATATGGGTTATGGACTTGGGTCATGAGTGAAAGAAGGAAGAGACCATGGGCTTAAGCCCATGATGCATAATTATATAAACCATTAATCACCCATTTAATTCATTTCACACACATTCCATACACCTCCCAAAACACACACTTAAGCACTCTCTCTCTCTAGCCGAAAGATAGAAGAAGAACCGATTCCGACCTAAGTTAGCCGTGCCCAACTGAAGAAAGGAATAACTATTAACGGTAAACGTAACCGACTTCAGGTGAGTTTCTAGCCCCACTTCCTTGTTATGTTTTCGGGGCTGTGTGCATACTCGATGTGATAGTTAATAGACTTACCTTAAGTGGTAAGTATATGCCTTATATGAATTATATATGATGATTGCTTGACGGTACGTGAACGATCTTCGGATATTGCATGTATCGTCAGGTGGTAGCTAAAGATGTGATTGATATGTATGATGTAAGGTAAGATGCATGTATGAATATATATGATGTATGCATAATGTATGTATGATATGTTGATGGTACGTGAACGCTCTTCGGAGATTGCACGTATTGTCAATAAAAGTATGTAAGAACAGGTATGGTATGAAGGTATGGAAGAAAGGGTACCGGACCTTAATAATATCCGAGGATGAAGGGAGACCGGACCCTAATAATATCATAGGATGAAGGGAGACCGGACCCTAATAATATCCGAGGATGAAGGGAGACCGGAACATAATAATATCCGAGGATGGAGGGTACCAGACTCTAATAATATCTGAGGTATGTAGGGTGAAATGCCCTTTATAACGAAATGTTAGCTATAAATATGTATGGACGAATGAAGTACAGGATATGTATGTAATGTGTACCTTCGGGCACGTATTTGTGTATGTAAAGTAAGTCATGTGATTAACTAGAACTCACTCAGCGTAGTTGACTTTTAGTATGCACGCAGGTTAACAGATTGAGGCAGCTGGTTTGAGACGGACACATGGCATGGACTTGAAGAAGCTGGCATCTCAAGGAAGTTTTATGTTATTTTAAAGATAATTTTTATGTTATATGATTTGAAATGATCGTTAAGACAAGAAATATGGTTATGTAATGAAATGGTTTGAATGTTTTTAATATTCCGCGAATGTTTTTATTAACTCTGATATTTAGAACTGTGTTTATGAGTAAATCCAACGTCTCAAGTAGGGCACCGGTAACGGGGCCTTACAAATTTTTAATTAGGCATAAATGTCAAGATTAATGTATAAAAATGAAAAAAGAATTATCTGATGAATTTATTGTTAAATAAGGTAGTGTTGCTAAAGTGTTGACAATAATTTCGTGATAATTAAAAAAATTAATAGTATATTGTTTAGTTATTGAATTTTCAAGAAAAATGTAAAGTTTTTTTATAATAATAATTACATTTATTTATTTCTGTTTTTACAAAACCGAATTTGACGACTTTTGCAACAATCTTTTGTAGTTCTTAATAGTATTCAATGTCATCAAACTTTCCATCTTTTATATTTAACCAATTTTTAATTACGCATAAATGTCAAGATTAATGTATACAGTTGAAAAAAGAATTATATAATAAAATTGATTTTAAATAAAGTAATGATGTTAAAAGAGTTTGAAACATAATTTACTGCAGATTGCATTCACTTTAATTAAATTTTAATTAGGGAATGACTTCTATGTAATAAAACTAAAATTAACCGGTTTAATTTTAATTATCTATATATTATTTTAATTGTAAGTAATTAGTGAAATTAGTAGAATAAAAATTTATTGCTTCGATTTAACTCAATGCATTTAACTAAAAAGTCTTTGAATCGAAATAAAAAAAAAGTTTAATTACAAAATAATTTATAATAAAATATACCTTTATTATTTATTTATGTTGAAATGAAACTCATAATAACTTAAGACTTTAATTGTATATTTAATCAGGTTGCTATGGTTTATTTTGTTTTTTAAATTTTGAAGCAAAATGAATTTTATTTTTGTGAAATGTCGAAGAAGTTGATGGTGGGCTAATATGATTATAACATGTTCATGTCTTCGTTTGGTTTTTTAATTTAGGTGTATAGTAAGTTTGTGTGAGTATTAAAATTTTATGTACACAAGTTAAATGCTTAATATTTTGGTTACAAACTTATGTTAACTATTTGTGTTTGTTTAAAATGTTAGTTATGAAATTTTATGGTTGTTTATTTGTTTTCAACCCATGTCTAACATGGGCTACTATTTTAGAAATATATTGGTGGGTTAGATACTTTTACATAAATGAATTAATTTATGATCATTTATGTCGATTCAAGTTAGCTGATAGTCTACATATCCAGTAGAGTAAGTTGTGTTATTGTTGTTTTCTATGTAACATTTTTAATTTCCATGTCTTTAATATCTTTATGAACACCAAATATAAATAACCTATAATTGTCACTAAAGTTAATAGTATTTGGTTTCCAAGTTTACTAATTTTTCTGTTTTATGTATTAAAATCCTTCATTAAGTCAGCAAAATTGAAACATCGCGCTCTATAAAATTCTGTTTTTATATTTATGTTGTTCATCGTTTTCATATGCTAACCATATTATACTATATTATAGATTTGTTTAAAATTAAATAAAACGGAACTTTTGGGGTCAATCAACGTCTTCCAATAAGAGGAGTTATTCAAACTGTTAGTCATTTTATTATTTTTTTAGTTACTCTTTAAATGTTTTTTAAGAATGCATTTTTTTAAACGTACAGCTTCAACACCAAGAAAACTACTTATTAACATTTTGAACGGTAACAATTTATTTTAAACGTGTTAATACACTATATTGTATTAATATAATTTTTTTATTAACTAAAATATAGTATATAAAAATGAATATGTTATTAACCAAAAATTAGGCACTTGTAACAGAAACTTATAAACGATTTTTAATATATTTATTATTAACTACATTATACATTTATGATAAACAAAGTTTTAATAACACTGAATGTATGTTTACACATTTCTTTTTTCTATTTTCTTTTTTAGAAATGATACGAAACATAATTTTCTATCATCCAATGCTATTTTATTTTCTTAAAACCAATTAAAATATGTGTTTTAATTAAGATGTGTATACGAATCAATTTATGTTAATTAGAGGCGCAAAGATATTTCTCCATTATTTTTTTTACTTATATTTGGTTTACTCAATTTATATTGTTTCCAAACATAGCAGCAAAATTCACAAATTTAATTGTGGTCTATATAAAAAAACAGTTTTTTGGTTTTTAAGTAAGATCATACCAATTATTTTTTTATATTTTAATTTGAACTAAAACTTTCATAAACACATTATGCTAAATAAATCAAAAAGACCGAAATTATTTTGACTCATAGATTGGTTTTAAAAGTCGGCATGCCAATAATGTTACTAAGCAATATGGATCAGAATAACGGTTTGTGTAATGAAACTAAATTGCGAGTAATTAATTTGGGTAGGGGTTTTGTTGAAGTAAAAGTTATTTCATGTACTAATACTGGTTATCGCACTTATATAATTCGTTGTGGTCTAACACCTTCATATAAGAAACTTTCGTTTAAATTGAAGAGAAGATAGTTTTTTTCCAGTTGTAGTCTGTTTTGCAATGAACATTAACAAAAGTCAAGGTCAATCTCTAGCAAAAGTTGACATATATCTCAAAGACCCGGTGTTTACACATAGACAACTCTATGTAGTTTTATCAAGAGCGAAGAGTGGTGTTAAAATTTTTATATTAAACAAGGAAGACAATGTTACAAATAAAGAATAAATATGGTTTATAAGGAAGTCTTTTTTGTAGCTTATAAATTATACATTTTTAACCTTTGATTATGTTTTCAAAGATTGTAATTTGAATGTTATTTGGGTCTATCTTTGTGTTTCACAATCATTTGTTTTCGTACCAACATTTACAACTTTAAGTATGTTGTCGTCCGGAATAAGATATAACAACTTATGTTTTCCTTTCAAATGAAATGTGTTTGTTCGAAAATATCAATATTTCCACCCGTGTCGTACACGAGTTAATAACCTATTAGTACTATAAAGAAAAAAATTGCAATTATATTTTCATAAAACGTAAGATTACAATATTACATGTTTTGAAATAATATAATATTTGAGTATTGAGTATTACGTGTATGTAAATTTAATCAATAGATACGTTAATCAGCGATTACATATGCGTAATTCTATTAGTGCATATGTGTAACTATTTTATTACATATGCGTAATTATGTGGTTTACATATGTGTACTTATTCGATTACAAGTATGTATTTTCTTAAGTACATATAATATGCCAATTTTTTTCAAACAAATTTATGTATTTTAGCATTTACTTATGAAATTTTTTAATTTCTTTATTGTATAAAGAAAGTTGTTAGATACTTTTCTATTAACTAGACAACAAAAAGGTTGTTCGATTTAAGTATTGAGTATTACGTGCATGTAAATTTATCAATAGATACGTTAATAAGTGATTACATATGCGTAACTCTAATATTGCATATATGTAACTTTAGCGTTTGCATGTGTAATTATATGATTACGGGTATGTTTGGCAAAACTAGCTGGAAGCTGGTAGCTGTAGCTTTTTAGATATATTTTAGTATTTGACAGAGTAGCTGTAGCTTTAGATAAAATGTATAAAATGACTAAAATGGGCATAACTAAAAAAACATAATACTAAATGTAACCACACATGCACGCGCGCGCGCGCACACACACACACACACACATATATATATATATATATATATATATATATATATATATGGGAGGGTTATCCTAAAAACAAGTAGTTTCCTAGGAAGACTAGGAATAAATCATAGCCATTGGATTATGTTAATCAATGGTTGAGATTTAAAATTATCAAAAACCGTCATAGTTTCCTAGAATTACTCTTTTACCATTATAACCGACATAGTTTCCTAGATTTGTTCTTTCACCATATGTTGTAATGCCACATGTTAAAAATCTGTTGGTTCTTACCATTACTAGAAAACTCTTTTTTTTATTTGAACCCTTTTCTATATATATATATATATATATATATGTTCTTTCACAAATAAATAAAACATGGTCTTTTTCAATTAAATAAAACATAGTCATTCACAAAGAGTCAAGACCATAATATAATACTATTAACTCATTAATGTCGTGCATTCCATATCAAAGTAGCAATATTGTTGCGAACATGTTTCATCTTATTCGTTATTCCTTTAAATAGACCGCTCGTGTTTGTGCCATGGTTACTAACATCATCTAGTTCATCTCGTGGTATGTAGTTTGGATGTTGCTCCATTGTAGTAAACATGATATCTTCTTGAGAATTACGTATATAGTTATGCAATGCAAATGTAGCCATGATAACATCAATTTGTGTTTGCACGCTATACTTGGGAATTGTACCAAGTATCTTAAACCGTTTCTTCAAAATTCCAAATGACCTCTCAATATAACTTCGTAAAGATAAATGTGAACGGTTGAAAGCTTCTTGCATATTATTCGGGGCCTCTCTTTGAAATTGAGATTGATGATATCTTGTCTTGGAATATGGAACAAGGTATCCATTTCTGCCTGGATATCCTTTATCAACCAAATAATATCTACCTGATAAAGGAGTTAAGAAACAAAAGGCGTTAGAAATTTATTAAAGAGTTAAATAAAACAATTCCAAATATATATGTAAACAGTTTCAAATATTACCTTCAGGTGGGTGTGGGAAGTTGAATTTACTATTTTGGGTCACGTTAATAAAAACACGCGTGTCATGTGCCGATCCCTCCCATCCGATCGATACGAATGTGAAACACATATCGAAATCACATGTTGCCATTACGTTGAAAGTTGGCACCCCTTTTCTACCAATATAAGGTAGTTGTTGACTCTCTGGAATGCAGGCCCCTATGTGTGTACCATTAATACATCCAATACAATCCTAAATATAATTTGAAATTAGTTAAGTAACAAAATACACAAGCATGAGTGACATTAATCAATTTAATACCTTGGAATATGGCATGTATCTATTGTCGTTCAATATTTGAGGTGGTACAAATTGAAAAGTTGGATCTTTTTGTAACAACGTGAAAATTTCGAGTTCAAAGTATCAACTTTCCAAAGTCTAGGGACTAAAACTGCCAAGTTCCAAAGTTGAGGGTTTAAAATAAAAATTCTGATTTTCCTGACCCATCGCGCTACGCGATGAGTCAGAAGAGACTCCCATCACGTATCGCGATGGGGAGTCTAAGACAGTGTGACACGTGGCACACGGTGGCACCATGTGCTGCCACGTGGCAACACTGTCGCCACGTGGAGCGGTGACTGCCACGTGTCGACACGTGGCAGCCCTACCCTCTGCGTCATCAGGCCTATATCGCGGTACGCGATAGGCCTGCCCAGGCACCTATCGCGTAGCGCGATGGGAGCCAAAATTTCTTCTATAAATAGCAGCCATGGGGTGTTCATTTTTCACATCCCAAATCAGCTGACACATCTCTTTACTCTCTCTCTAGAACATATAAACGATTTGCCTCGATAAGCGTGCCACGATCCCTCGTTTATGTATAACGTTTCCTCAAAGTTGGTGCCACCTTCCACCCTCATTCATCAAGAAGGCGTTGTTATGGCAAAGAGTCCTGAAAGACGTGCCGACGAGTGTTGAAGTTGGCAAATCAAAGTTGATCAAGAAAAGTAAAGCGGCGTCGGAGTGCTGCTCAATTCTCTAGAGTTTCTATACGCCACTAAGGTTAGGCGTAATAACGAATTCAATATTATATTAAAGGATTAAGCCTTAAGTCGAAGATATACTCGATACCTCGATAAAAGAAAAGAAAAGAAAAGAAAACATAACAAATAAACAAATGAAAGTGTGATTATGAATATTGTTGAATACGTATATATGTGTGTAAGTATATATGTAAATATTCTTTGTTATGAAATATTATTTAATGAATAAAGAGTATTCTTAAATTATAAAGAAAAAGATTACGTTTCTTGGAGAAGAAGAAACGTCGGGTTTTTAATATAAACTAAAGGTTTATAATTTACTTTTAAACTAAAGGTTTTCAAGTAAATAAGAATAGAACTAAAGGTTCAATCGAGGATTGAGATATAAGACTAAAGGTCTTAAGCCGGATCGTGTATCCGACTAATATTTATACTCGTACTATAGGTACGAGATAAAGAAAGGGAAAGACCCTTGGACGGTGAGTGAAGCCGATCCTAAAGAGACAAGGTGAATACGCCCCCAAACTTTTACTTATTTAAAATGAGTCAAACTTGTTATTTGGAATTGTTTACAAGGAACTAGTGTTCCTAAAACCGTTATGATAAGGGTATAAACCTAGCCCTCAGACTATGGTATACATATGTATGGATCCTTACATAGGTGGTACTATGCGATGAATGGGCATGATCGCACCAACCTTGGTCGTAGGACGCTCTACTGCAGGGAGTACGACCTTATGTGTATATTTACGGGTACTTAACTAAGTCGAACGCTGCGGTGTTTACTGAGGTGACCTAGCGTAAAGGCTCATATTTATAATGTGTTATTTGACTTTGTTATTCCTAAGCCACGTTGGGCCGAGGCAGGCGTAGTCTCGAGGGGTAATAAAGTAAAAGAAATATTTTTGCGTCAGCGTGTTCACCAGCATTCGTTGCTGACGTATTTTCTTACATTTTGCAGGTGAACAAAGTTAGAGCTTGGAAATGACGAAGTACTAATATCCGATGGCTCAGATTTCTTTTGTATAAGTTTAATATGGTGGTTTGTAAAACATAAACAAGTAAGCTTTTGTTAACAACTTTAAACGGGTATTTTATAATTCCCGTCTTTTGAATGTATACATAAATTACACTTTCGATCCTTAAAGTTTTATAAGTCTTCCGCAAAATAACGTAACTCTGAATTATTTACAAACACGATACCAACTTGTTGGTTGCACTCCTAGGCCCTAGATGGGGTGTGACAGGCTTGGTATCAGATCCATCGATCTTAGCGAATTGGGTATCATAAAACAATACCCAAGCTTCGACCCATGTATAGGAAACTATTTGATTATTTGTTTTAAGGATAAAATAGGCTGGTAACCTTTCTATCCATCTCTACATTCTAAACCACCCAAAATTGTTAGATGTTATTCAAAGCTCTTATGGAGAATTTTACTCGCAAGGCCAAGGAAGCCGCTATAGCCGAACCTTATCCCGAGGATAACATGAGCGATGGATATTATGAAGCGTTCTTTGATCAAGACGTGGAACGAGACTTTTCCAAACCCTTTTATTACCCCGGAAGTAAGCATTACCTGATAGAAGTACCTGATAGTCCACCAAAGCCAAGTGTTGAGCCACCGAGATACTCCAGCTATCACCCACCAACCATGCCGATGTATCAACCATCACAAGAACCACAAAACTATCCCACTGGATATTTCCCAAATGCACATCCATCCTATACTTTCCTTTCAAACCGACCCATAAAGGAAGAACCACAAAGCCCATCCTCTGATTGGATGAAGTACCATTCCGACCCATGCCGATGGTTTACCGGAAGCTCTACTTTCAATGATGTTAGCTCCCAACCAAAGAATAACGAAGGGCCATCTCACAACCAATGGAGGAAGATGAACCAGAGGATGAAGAACCCGATGAAGAGGAGGATCCCGATGAAGAAGAGGATCCTGAAGGACCCAGTGGAGGAGTCCGAGGAAGAAATGGAAGAAGAGCATCCTAAGAACTCTAAGGAGATGACAAGCTCAATGAATGGATCACTCACTTCCAAGAATCCAAGCTACGGTTCCGTCGATCCGTATGTTCAATATCTGGAGCAACTAAGGAACCAAGCTTCCCGCCATTTCAAGGAATAATTCCTTCGATTCAAGAACAAGCCGATGAAATTCGCGAGCAAAATCAAGCCGCCAAGACATACCTCTACCTTGCATCTGATCAGACTTATGTTCCGTATCCTTAGCCTCGGAACCATTACGAGATGGTAACACTGTGTTATCGCGACCCACCTCCGCAGTACGGATACCATAACATAGTCCCGCAGTCGTATGAGGAACATCTGGATCGTGCATTGCATGAGACCGACGACTGGAGAAAGAAGGTAGACGAGGAAGAGAAGAAAAAGAAGAAAGTTGGAGAGACACTCCTTCGTAAATGTAACAAACTAACGAAGGTAGTGAAGAAATTCCTGAAAGATTGAAGATGGTGGAAAGAAGTGTTATGAGGAGACTACGTGTAAAATAGTTTTATATGTGATGTATATACAATAAAGAACGTTTGAAACGTTCTAATGTAATGATAGGAAAAGTTATATATATCGTTGAAACGATATATATATATATATATATATGTATGTGTAATAGAAAATATATATATCTTTTATGATATATATATGTGTAATAAAAGGTGTGTTTAATAAAAGAAATGTTGTTAAAATTTCAGACAGGAATCTTAGTAATCTTCTCTATCTAATGAATGGGGAGTCTGCTTTAAAATTTCAAATCGTCCGCCCTGCACCCACCCCTCGAGTATATGCTTCAACAGGAATCACACAAGGGTAGATTATAAACCTCTAGTAAAATGACCACCCGTAACCCAATAGTCCGTTTTAGGGATTGGCGACTTTACCCATTCAGTGACTTTGGCACTGGACGTTCCCCAAACGGGTACTGTCGGGTTGGGTGAATTCAATAATAGACGCCTGTTGGCATTCCAGCCTTCCTTCGCCTTTCATGGCCACATATCTTTCCGGCTAAGGAATGGGAAATCCTTCTCCTGTTCCATGAATCCAATTTGCATTTCATCCAGGAAAGCCATCTTGTTATCAACAATGCCTTTGTCATTTGATCCAATAGTGTTCCGTTAGATAGGAACAGATTTGATAAATACTGATAACTCTTGGATAGAGTATTAGAACGGAAAGATCCATTAGATAATGAATGATTGGTTCTAAGCCATCTCTGGCGATTAATCAACAATTCGAAGTGATTTTCTTGCGTCTTCTTGATAAACCAGCGTTTATATAGAGATGTAGGAGGATTTTTTTGGGGAGTAAGAAGCCCCTTTAACATCTCTTCATCTGCAAATAATTCTCGATGTGAAAACACAGAGACAAAGGGATGAGCTTTGAATAGGAAAAAGAGTGGATCTGCAGGGTCCCATATGAATTGGCTTATTCGAAAAAGACCTTGTTCTTTGGAAGATCTATCTCGTGTCTGGTACTCCACGGTTCCACTCTGCAAGAACTCCGAATCATTCTCTTGAAGCTCATTCTGCAAGAACTCCGAATCATTCTCTTGAAGCTCATCCTCTTCATCATAACGCTTGCCCCGAAATGACCTGGACCAATAGGTAAATCCCAATTCATTGGGCCTTTCGATACAATCAAATAGAAAGCCCCAAGGGCGCCATATTCTAGGAGCCCAAACTATGTGATTAAATAAATCCTCCTCTATCTGTTGCCGGTCGAGGGCTCCTTCTCCTTCCCCCTCTTCAAACTCCGATTCGTCTTTTTCATAGAGAAATCTCTGATCAAGGATAGAACAAGATCCTTTTTGCATCATATCTAAGGGATTGTTTGGTTCGGGTCGAAGAAGCAATGTCACTCGATCCTTATCAAACTGACTGCATGTCCGTGAGGATCCCACCAGAGTGCCTTCCACTTCTAATAGGCCATGAACTAGACCAGAATCATTCTCAACGAGTCCATAAGGAGTGATCCCATTTTTTTCATCGGGTCCGGGCAGAGACCAAAGATCTTGAGTGACCGATCCGGCAGAACAACTCAAAAGATAAAGAAGTATCGTTAATTTCTTCATGCTCGTTCCAAGTTCGAAGTACCAATTGTACAAATAAGAATCAAAAATAAAAAGAAAATGTCTGAACAAAGCAATAATAACGAGAATGCTCGTAAAGAAAAAGAAATGAAAGACAAGGGGAAAAGCCCCGAGAACGAGCGAGAGGAAGAAATTCCCGAGAAATGTATGAATAAAATTCAAAAGATGATTAAAGATGCTGTTAGGGAAGAATCCGCGTTTAGATCTCAATCTAGACAATCTAGACATTCTCGAAGTGCTAATCCTTCCGTTCATCCCTCTCGAAAATCCGAAAGGTCTCGACCGAATCCGTCTCGTGTCGAGGAAAGTGTGCATGAGTCTAACGCCGACAGCGGAGTTAGACGTGAGTTCAAGAAACTCAAGATAAGTGGTTGTTCGTTCAAAGACTTTAAATACTATGGACCGAAAGAGTTCCATGGTGACAAAGGGTCCATCACAACTGTGAGATGGCTCGAGGAGATGGAAACTATTGTTATAACAAGCAAGTGCTCCAAGGAGGAGAAAATTCAATACTCTGCTTTGATGTTCAAGGGTGAAGCTCATGAGTGGTGGAATGCGTTGTTGATGAGTAAGGGAAGAGAAGTGATGTATGGCTTGACTTGGGAAGAATTTAAGGCCATGGTGATGGGAAAGTTTTGTTCCATGCACGAAACTGACCAGATCCAAACAAAATTTCTCAATCATAAGGTCGTAGGGACAAACCTTTGGGAATACAACACTAAATTCCTTGAGTATTGTCGCCTTGTTCCCCAGCTGCTTAACCCTGAGTCCAGCAAAGTCACAAGATACATATGGGGATTGCCGCGGGAAATCCGCGACATGGTAAGGTCTCACTTACCTCAAACCGCTGACTCTGCAATGGACTTTGCTGGTTATTTGATGGGCGGCATGGTCCGCAATAAAGAAGAGGACAAGAAAGTGCCAACAACAACGGCTGCTCAAGGAAAGACTGGAGGAGGTTCCAACTTAAAAGGAAACGGCGTAAACTGAAACAACTCTACGCCATGCAATACATGTAGGAGATACCACAAGGGCCGATGCAATTTCGCCCCGTCTCCTAAAGTTTGTGAATCTTGTAATCGTACAGGACATGATGTTGATAGTTGCAGGAAGAAGAAAATGACTTGCTTCAATTGCAAGGAAATAGGCCATTTAAGTTTTGAGTGCCCAAAGAACAAGCCCGCTGTTGGTGGTGCGGGTGGAAGTGGTCAAAACAAGAAGGGAAACGCTCCAAATTGTTTCCTGCATGGTTTAGCCCATATCGTCTCCTGCAATTTACACTCGTGAAAGACGGAATTTCGGTCTCGGTTCTCTTCTATATAACCAAAGAACCGACCAGAAGTAGGACCGAACCCGATTATCCCCAACTGGTTCAGTAGTCGGCCTTCATAATCCAGATGCATCGGTCCTCGGGTTGGGTCGGGTTTTGTACTCTGTGCAACCCTAGTCAACTCAACCCCCACCCCACCCAATGGTCATATTCATCACACGTGATCACCACCATGCTTTTCCCCCATCACGCGTGATGAAAGAAACCGGCAACGATGCTCCACGCTCTACCACGCGTGGTGGGAGCCCCATCAGACATCACCCCCACCTTCCTTAGGGGCAATAAGCATTATCATGAGTGAATGGGTTCATCCTATATATTGCGAGAACATGTTAAAACAAAATAAGCTATTTATTTTTTCAATTTAGAAAATTAAGCTAATAAAATGATGATATTTATATTTTCTCACTAGTTATTGCTGAAATTTAGGAAAAAAAAGAGAAGTAAATTAGTTTGTTACAAACCAAAAAAAAAAATCAACCCAAAAGACTAGTCTGGCGAATGAGGAACTAGGGACAAGATCAGTACCGTACTGATACCGAAAATCGCAAATTTTTTGTATCGGTACCGAAATCTTCGGTTCGGTACCGGTACCCTCCCGGTATCGGTACTGAAGTTAAAAAAAATCAAGAAATACCGGTATTGGTACCGTTACCGAAATCTAAAACTTTGGTACCGATTCGGTACCGACGATACCAAATCAAGGTACCAATCGGTACCAGCACCAAATTTGCTCATCCCTAGAGAGAACTCATTTGGCTTATAAAGTATAAAGCCCACATCAGTTGCCCATTTAACCGATGTGAGACAAATACTATATCTTATAATGGTTTCAGTTCGTAACAGTTTATTATTTGATTTGTGTATGATATTCGATTGGTCATTTTGTAGATTATGTCATCTATATAGGACAGGAAAGACTAATAAAACGATGGATTGATTAACAGGCCCATTTGACTTTATTAATGGTCCTAATGCGTCCTATATCAAAACTTCTATAGCAAAAAGATGAACAATTGATTAGAGGTGGGCCTACAGTTCAAATTGACACAACACGAGGTTTTAAGTTTTAATGTGTCCATGTCAAAACCTTCATACTTACGCCCTCCAACTTACATACTTCTTAATAGTTAGTCCCTGAGCTTTAATCCTTCACACTTTACACCTAAATTTGTTTACTTTTTAATCCACATTGGCCAATGGTCATATAATTAAGGGGAAATTTCCAAAATGTCCCTTTTTAAGAAATAAATTCTAAATGTCTTCTAAAAAATTAAATTCTATATTTGTCCATTTACTAATATGTTGTCATCTATACGTTAGGAGTCCGATACGACATGCTTCTTAACTCGTCGCCTCCCTGCCATGTTAGCTCAAAACCCGTCGTCTCACCGTCATGTTAGCTCAAAACTCGTTGTCTCCTCGCCATATTAGCTCAAAACTCGTCGTCTCCTCACCATGTTAGCTAAAAAAATTCTACCTTATTTAAAGTTTAACAAAATTAATCCTAAACTGATTTAAAAAATATTAAATATTTTTAATTTGATTGGTCCTAAAGTCTTGTATATTGGATTTTTTATAATAATATAATTAAAAAAACTCATGCATACCATCAAAATCATTTAATGTGTTCCTTGTTTAGATATTATTATATATATTAAAAGGGGGTTTTATCCCCCTCATATATTTACTATTCAACTTACTATTCTTGTTTTTTTTAACTTTTAAAAATAAAGTATATTTAACATGCCTTAAACGTGGGCAAGTGTCGGCTTTACATGTTTTATTTGTTGGTTAAAATCTTAAACTTTGCTTTCGTATTTGTTATGGATGGTCTTTAAAATAACCGAACCTTTTTTTATGATTTATAATTATCCCATCCTCACATGTTTTTATATCCGCGTTTCAACGTTTGATATCGCGCATATAGTATTTGCTTTTTTGGCTTACTAATTCATGTTTACCAATTTGTGGTGGTACCACCGACACTAACTGAATTTGCATCGGTTCGCTACTGTAACGCGCTTTCTTTTTTGGTTCCACATATGATAGTTTGTTGTATTTTGGCATTGACAGCTTTATTTCTTTTGTTTACTTTCGATGTCGTAATTCGATACATGTTGATTTCGCATCAACTCACAGCGCATTCGTGGTTTAACTTTTTACGTATGTTTTTTTGTTCGGTTTAATGGTCCCGTCGCGAAGCGCGTGGTCCTAAGTCCTAGTAATTGTTTAAATAACAAGATTTATTTAATTTAATTTTTAAGCAAGCATGACAGTGATACGATGAGTTTTGAGCTAACATGACGGTGAGACGACGAGTTTTGAGCTAACATGGCAGAGAGGCGACGAGTTAAGAAACATGTCGTCTCGAACTCCAAACGTAGAGACGACGACATGTAAGTAAATGGACAAATATAAAATTTAATTTTTTAGTAGGAATTTTCCCGTTAATTAACCCCACATATAACATTAGAAATTTGTCGTTGGTGAGATTTGACTTCAACTTCCGGGTGATAGACTTCTGTGAGTTTTTCCATGATCCTTCAACTGCAAAGCAGAATGTTAGTCTCACAACAGTAATAAATGGTCTCGGTGTGACCATAATCCGACTTAACAATAAGTATAGAGTATGAATGAATAATTAGAGGGAAAGTGAAAATGGGTTTGGTGGGAGACAGCACACTCCATTCACAAAATTTTCATTATCTTTCATTGTCAAAGGGTGTAGCCATTTCGGTAGCAAATGCGAAGGCACGTGGTTCAAATGGTGTTAAGGTGTTGAAAAGGTGGTGTACTGTCCGTCTCAATTAGCTCATTATAAGAGGGGGCGGGGTGGTGCGTGAGGAGGCCGGCTCACGCGTGATGGTAATTTGCACACCGCCGCCGGTCCCCCATCACGCGTGAAGGGGATGGTGTGCGTGATAGCCATCATGCAAGTGAGGGTGTGGAAATCGAGGAAAATGGAACGTTGGAGGGGAGCAGCCGTTGGAGGGGAGGGTGTGGTGGTTGGTTGGTGTTTAGCCGGAAAAAGGTCCGTTCTGGTGATATTTTCTTGCCGGAGATCCGGTGATGAATGGATCCGGTGGTTGGTAGTGTTTTCGGGCACGGATCTGGTGGTTGGTAGTGTTGTCGGGTACGGATCTGGTGGTTGGTTGGTTGGTGTTTGGCCGGAAAAAAGTTCGGCGATATGGGGTGAAGGTGGATTTGGGGTTTTGAGGGTGTTTAGGAAGTTATTTTGGCCCGAAAATTGGCCGGAAAAAGGTCCGGTGAAGATGGGATGAAGGTGACCGGAAAATTGAAAATCAATCACACCATACCACCACCCCTACCAAATTCCATCAAAATGTGATGGATTTGGGGTTGGTGATGTGACCCATCTCCATTGTATGTGATGTGTGAGGAGATTTGCATCCCACCCCCCTAAACAAATTAAATGATGTATATTTAGAAGCGGTGAATTTATGTAAAAATAATATAAAATTTGAAGCTTAAATTCATGACGTAGATGTGATGATCTCTCTTTAATACATTAAACATACAGAGGGCCTAGTGAAACAAGTTTTATTATCACGTTCTTCCACTTATAATATACTAGTTTGAGCCCCGTGTATTACGTGAGGAATTGATGAATATTTTGAAATTTGAACATTAATCAAAATTCAATCGACAACACAATTGTCATATATTGTTAATAAAATTACAATTTATATTAAAATTATAGGAATTACTAAGAAACATTACGCAAATATTTACTAATAAGAAAAAACTACTTGTACAATACGTTTGTGGTTGTATTGGTCAATATACCTAGTTTATCAATAATCAAAATTAGTCCATATCTGCCTGTAAATCTTGACAAAGCGAAATAGATGTCCGTGTGAAAATACGGGTTCTTTCAAGTACAAGCCAACCATATATAATAAAACAAGATTATGTATTAAATCTAAATCTTAAATATATATAAATGAAATCTTCTTAAATTCTCTCAAATCACCAGATTGCTTTATTTGTAAATGAAGGTTTATCATGCATTTAAACTAAATTCACGAGTATGGAACTCATCAAATCTAGATAGCCTTTTAAACGGGTTATAACATCTCATTATATTAAATATTAATCACATCAAATATTTTATATGAAATTTTATAAAATAGGGATATACTAAAAATTAGTATCCGTTTTTTTAATGATACTATTTATAATTAAGAAACAGTTTTGTAGTAAAGAAACCGGGTCATGGGTCTCACCAAACCCATATAGTTTTTTTTAAACCTGGTTATGACATCTCATTTATTTGTGAAACGCTTTCATTATCAAATCCTAAGTATATTAATAACTTCCTTACGATGAATAAAATTAAAATCCAAAAAATTATATTAATATTAGAAATGAATAATATAAAACAATCCCGTATTACAGGGTATAAAAGCTAGTTATATATATATATGATAGCTAAGAAAAGAAGAACATGATTCTAGCCTTCCGAAACAAACCAAAAGAATAAATTTAAATGGCTAGTATGTCGATAAACAAATTTATGATATTGTAGTCAATGTATATAATAATTTTCTTAAAGAATGAAGTATTTTAATTGACTTTTATTTTATATACCTGAAAATACTAAAAAAGTAATAATAAAGCAATATTCTGACCACTTCAATCCAATTTGACATGTTCTTTTTTTATAGCTAAATTGCTTTATTTTATTACTTAAGGATAAACATGACATTAAAATATAAAATGAAAAAAAAAAGAAAAAATAAATAAACATTAACACACTTGCTTTATATATATATATATATATATATAGATAAATATAAGGCTATTTTTGGTTGCGTAATGACTCACATGGGATCCAAATAACAAAATGGGTTTAAAAATGTGAGGATGGTTGAGAGAGTGACAAGTGACACATAGTAGTATTCTTTTATTAGAGTAGTAGATTTGAATCAGTTACTTTTCATTGTAGTACTCTCAACTTAAACCCATATCAACTGGTTTTGACAACAAGAACATAGAGAGAAGGATCCTTAAGATTGTCGAAACTCTAAATAATCTTCAACTCGATCGTTAACATCCAAATTCTTTATGCCAAGAACTTGAGAAACATGGTGATGGAGTCTTAAATGTATCTTCAAAAGTGGTGGTAAGTTCTTTGAGTGCCTAAAAATCTTTCCGAAAGAAACATCTTGAGTATATTAAAAAGAATCAACTAGCTATGTGATTTTGAAGATAATTTATGGCGTTACGAGTAAAAAGAGAAGAAAATTGAAAATGTCTGATGAGTAAACAGAGAAGAAAATGTCTGATAAGACCACTCGTAATGGAAGAGAAGCGTAACAACGTAAAAATTTCGAGTTCAAAGTATCAACTTTCCAAAGTCTAGGGACTAAAATTGCCAAATTCCATAGTGGAGGGTTTAAAATGTAAATTCTGATTTTCCTGACCCCTCGCGGTACGCGACAGGTCAGAAGAAAACACCCATCGCGGTACGGGATGGGGTGATTGACAATATGTGACACGTGTACCACGTGGCACACGGTGGCAACATCTGCCGCCACATGTCACCACGTGGCAACACTGCCGCCACGTGTCGCCACGTGGAGCGGTGTCTGCCACGTGTCAACACGTGGCAGGTCTAGTGTATGACTGGCCGGGCCTACGTCGCGGTATGCGACGGGCCAGCCAAAGGACCCATCGCGGTACGCGATGGGATCCAAGATATTGCCTATAAATAGCGGCCATGGACTGCTCATTTCCATATCCCAAATCAGTTGTTCACTCTTTCACTAGCCTCTCTCTACAACCCGACAATCATATAAAAGATTTGCCTCGATAAGCGTGCAATGATTTTTTGTTTGTGTACAACCGTTTCCTCGAAGTTTGTGCCACCCTCCACCCTCATTCATCAAGAAGGCGTTGTTATGGCAAAGAGTCCCGAAAGACGTGCCGACGAGTGTTGAAGTTGGCATATCAAAGTTGATCGAGAAAAGTAAAGCGGCGTTTGAGTGCTACCCAATTCTCTAGAGTTTCTATACGCCACTTAAGGTTAGGCATAATATCGAATTCAATATAACTTAATATTATATTCAAGGCTTAAGCCTTAAGTCGAGGATATACTTGATACCTCGATAAAAGAAAAGAAAACGTAACAAAGAAACGAATGAAAGTATGATTATGAATATTGATGAATACGTATATATGTGTGTAAGTATATATGTAAATATTCTTTGTTATGAAATATTATTTAATGAATAAAGAGTATTCTTAAATAATAAAAGAAAACGATTACGTTTCTTGGAGAAGAAGAAACGTCGGGTTTTGAATATAAACTAAAGGTTAATAATTTACTTTTAAAATAAAGGTTTTCAAGTAAATAAGAATTGAACTAAAGGTTCAATCGAGGATTGAGATATAAGACTAGAGGTCTTAAGCCGGATCGTGTATCCGACTAACAAATATTTATACTTATACTATAGGTGCGAGATAAATAAAGGGAAAGACCCTTGGACGGTGAGTGAAGCCGATCCTAAAGAGACAAGGTGAATACGCCCCCAAACTTTTACTTATTTAAAATGAGTCAAACTTGTTATTTGAAATTGTTTACAAGGAACTATGTGTTCCTAAAACCGTTATAAATAAAGGGTATAAACCTAGCCCTCAGGATGTGGTATACGTATGTCTGGATCCTTACATAGGTGGTACTATGCGATGTATGGGCATGATCGCACCACCCTTGGTCGTAGGACGCTCTCCTGCAGGGAGTACGACCTTATGTGTATATTTACGGGTACTTAACTAAGTCGAACGCTGCGGTGTTTGCTGAGGTGACCTAGCGTAGAGGCTCATATTTATAATGTGCTATTTGACTTTGTTATTCCTAAGCCACGTTGGGCCGAGGCAGGCGTAGTCTCGAGGGGTAATAAAGTAAAAGAACCATTTTTGCGTCAGCGTGTTCACCAGCATTCGTTGCTGACGTATTTTCTTACATTTTGCAGGTGAACAAAGATAGAGCTTGGAAATGACGAAGTACTAATATCCGATGGCTCATATTTCTTTTGTATAAGTTTAATATGGTGGTTTGTAAAACATAAATAAGTAAGCTTTTGTTAATAACTTTAAACGGGTATTTTATAATTCCCGTCTTTTGAATGTATACATAAATTACACTTTCGATCCTTAAAGTTTTATAAGTCTTCCGCAAAATAACGTAACTCTGAATTATTTACAAACACGATACCAACTTGTTGGTTGCACTCCTAGGCCCTAGATGGGGTGTGACAGGCTTGGTATCAGATCCATCGATCTTAGCGAATTGGGTATCATAAAACAATACCCAAGCTTCGACCCATGTATAGGAAACTATTTGATTATTTGTTTTAAGGATAAGATAGGCTGGTAACCTTTCTATCCATCTCTACATTCTAAACCACCCAAAATTGTTAGATGTTATTCAAAGCTCTTATGGAGAATTTTACTCGCAAGGCCAAGGAAGCCGCTATAGCCGAACCTTATCCCGAGGATAACATGAGCGATGGATATTATGAAGCGTTCTTTGATCAAGACGTGAAACGAGACTTTTCCAAGCCCTTGTATTACCCCGGAAGTAAGCATTACCTGATAGAAGTACCTGATAGTCCACCAAAGCCAAGTGTTGAGCCACCGAGATACTCCAACTATCACCCACCAACCATGCCGATGTATCAACCATCACAGGAACCACAAAACTATCCCACGGGATATTTCCCAAATGCACACCCATCCTATACTTTCCTTTCAAACCGACCCATAAAAGAAGAACCACGAAGCCCATCCTCCGATTTAATGCAGTGTCATTTCGACCCATGTCGATGGTTTACTGGAAACTCCACCCTGAACGAAGTAACTCGCAACCCAACAATATCGAAAGGCCGTCCCATAAACCAAAAATGAGGGTAATGATGCCCTATGAAACTTTCAAGATGCCCTCAATTGAGAACGAAATTGCACAACCAATTGAGGAAGATGAACCCGAAGAAGAAGAACCGGAGGAAGAAGAACCCGATGAAGAGGAGGATCCCTATGAAGAAGAAGAACCCGAAGAAGATGATGAGGACCCTGTGGCGGAGTCCGAGGAAGAAATGGAAGAAGAGCATCCTGAGAACTCTAACGAGATGTCAAGCTCAATAAATGGATCACTCACTTCCAGAAATCCAAGTTACGGTTCCGTCGACCCGTATGTTCAATATCTGGAGCAACTAAAGAACCAAGCTTCGTCAAGCTTCCCGCCATTTCAAGGAAGAATTCCTTCGATTCAAGAACAAGCTGATGAAATTCGCGAGCAGAACCAAGCCGCCAAGACCTACCTCTACCTTGCATCTGACCAGACTTATGTTCCGTATCCGGAGCCGAGAAACCATTACGAGATGGTAACGCTGGGTTATCGCGACCCACCTCCGCAGTACGGATACCCCAACATAGTCCCGCAGTCGTATGAGCAACATCTGGATCGTGCATTGCATGAGACCGACGACTGGAGGAAGAAGGTAGATGAGAAAGAGAAGAAAAAGAATAAAGTTGGAGAATCACTCCTTCGTAAGTGCAACAAACTAACGAAGGTTGTGAAGAAGTTCTTGAAGGACTAAAGATGATGGAACATGATGTGAAGACAATATATGTAAAATAGTTTTTGTATGCTATGTGTATGAATAAAGAACGTATGAAACGTTCTCTTGTAATAAGGAAAAGTTATATATATCGTTGTAACGATATATATGTATGTGTATTATGAAATATATATATATATTCTTGAGATATATATATATATATATATATATATATATCAATGTATAATAAATAAAATGTGTGTTTTTAAAAAGAAATATTGTTAAAATTTCAGACTTAATTGAAAAAGATAAAAAGAAAATGTCTGAACAAAGCAATAATAACGAGAATGCTCGTAAAGAAAAAGAAATGAAAGACAAGGGGAAAGGCCCCGAGAACGAGCGAGAGGAAGAAATTCCCGAGAAATATATGAATAAAATTCAAAAGATGATTAAAGATGCTGTTATGGAAGAATCCGCGTTTAGATCTCAATCAAGACAATCTAGACATTCTCGAACTGCTAATCCTTCCATTCATCCCTCTCGAAAATCCGAAAGGTCTCGACCGAATCCGTCTCGTGTCGAGGAAAGTGTGCATGAACGCCAACGGCGGAGTTAGACGTGAGTTCAAGAAACTCAAGATAAGTGGTTGTTCGTTCAAAGACTTTAAATACTATGGACCAAAAGAGTTCCATGGTGAAAAAGGGGCCATCACAACTGTGAGATTGCTCGAGGAGATGGAAACTATTGTTATAACAAGCAAGTGCTCCGAGGAGGAGAAAATTCAATACTCTGCTTTGATGTTCAAGGGTGAAGCGCATGATTGGTGGAATGCGTTGTTGATGAGTAAGGGAAGAGAAGTGATGTATGGCTTGACTTGGGAAGAATTCAAGGCCATGGTGATGGGAAAGTTTTGTCCCATGCACGAAACTGACCAGATCCAAACAAAATTTCTCAATCATAAGGTCGTAGGGACAAACCTTCGGGAATACAACACTAAATTCCTTGAGTATTGTCGCCTTGTTCCCCAGCTGGTTAACCCTGAGTCCAGCAAAGTCACAAGATACATATGGGGATTGCCGCGGGAAATCCGCGACATGGTAAGGTCTCACTTACCTCAAAATGCTGACTCTGCAATGGAGTTGGCTGGTTATTTGATGGGCGGCATGGTCCGCAATAAAGAAGAGGACAAGAAAGTGCCAACAACAACGGCTGCTCAAGGAAAGACTAGAGGAGGTTCCAACTTTAAAGGGAAGGGCGTAAACCGAAACAACTCTACGCCATGCAATTCATGTAGGAGATACCATAAGGGCCAATGCAATTTCGCCCCGTCTCCTAAAGTTTGTGAATCCTGTAATCGTACGGGACATGATGCTGATAGTTGCTGGAAGAAGAAAATGACTTGCTTCAATTGAAATGGGCCATTTAAGTTTTGAGTGCCCAAAGAACAAGCCCGCCGTTGGTGGTGCGGGTGGAAGTGGTCAAAACAAGAATGGAAACGCTCGAGTCTTCGTACTCGACACAAAAAGGGCCGATGACGTGCCAGAAACCATAACCGGTACGTTTCTAGTCAACGACACCTATGCTAGAGTTTTATTTAATTCTGGTGGCAATTTGAGTTTTATAGATTATAATTTTTGTAGTCTATTAAACAAACCATTAACTAAATTAGATTCAACTCTAAGCGTCGAGACTGCTAGCGGTGAAATCGTTAAAATCTCCGAGGCTATTCAAAACGGAAAAAATCCTTCTAGCGGGTTATTTGTTACCTATTTGTTTATTACCCATGAGTCTGGCTGGTTTTGATATTGTACTTGGTATGGATTGGTTATCCGATAACCATGCCCGTATTATCTGCAATATCAAAACTGTTGACTTCAAGCCCCCGATAAACGAACGATTCGAATTGAAGGGGACAAAGACGCTGGCCAAGTTAGCATAATCTCCATGATTAGGGCTAACAAGTGTTTAAATCAAGGATGCCTCGCATTCATGGCCTACGTCACTGAAGAGTCTAAGCCAAAAGAAATCAGAGACGTTCCAATCGTTTCTGACTTTTCTGACGTTTTTCCTGATGAACTCCCTGGTATTCCTCCCGATCGCGAAGTAGAGTTTAGAATCGATCTTGTTCCCGGCACTGCTCCGATCGCGAAAGCTCCGTATCGCTTAGCGCCAACCGAAATGAAGGAGTTAAAGAAACAACTCGATGAGCTTTTGGAGAAGGGTTTCATCCGACCGAGTTCGTCGCCTTGGGGAATTCTATTCGTCAAAAAGAAGGACGGTTCCATGAGGATGTGTATCGACTATCGTGCGTTGAACAAAGTTACAATCAAAAACCGATATCCACTCCCTCGTATTGATGACCTTTTCGATCAACTTCAAGGTGCTAGCTTCTTCTCGAAAATCGATCTACGTTCCAGCTATCACCAACTTAAAGTCCAATCCGAAGACATTCCAAAGACTGCTTTTCGAACAAGGTATGGACATTATGAGTTCACGATTATGCCGTTTGGACTTACTAATGCTCCGGTCGCGTTTATGGACATGATGAACCGTATTTTCAAGCCTTACTTGGATAAATTCGTTATCGTATTCATGGAAGACATACTTATTTATTCAAAATCCAAGGCTGATCATGAAGTCCATCTCCAAACTTTGCTTGAAATTCTTAGAACCGAGAAGTTGTACGCCAAGTTCTCGAAATGCGAGTTATGGTTGCACGAGGTGTAATTTCTTGGTCATATCATTAACGTCAACGGTATTCAAGTGGACCCCGCAAAGATTGAAGCTATCTCCAAGTGGAGATCCCGAAGTCACCAACTGAGATCCGAAGTTTCTTAGGTTTGGCTGGCTACTACCGTAGGTTTATCGAAAATTTTTCCTGTATCGCCGTTCCCTTAACTTCTTTAACTCGTATAAACATCAAGTATGAATGGGGAACGAAGCAACAAGAGGCGTTCGATATACTCAAACAAAAACTCACCCAAGCACCTATCTTGGCTTTGCCAGAAGGTACTGAGGATTTTGTAGTCTTTAGTGACGCGTCCCATTCTGGTTTGGGATGCGTACTAATGCAAAGCAAGAAAGTAATTGCTTACACCTCTCGTCAACTAAAAGTACAAGAAAATAATTACACGACTCACGATCTAGAGTTAGGCGCTATAATCTTTGCACTTAAGATTTGGAGGCACTATCTCTATGGAGTAAAATTTACTGTGTACACCGATCATAAGAGTTTGAAACACATTTTCGATCAAAAAGAGCTTAACATGCGTCAACGGCGATGAATGGAAACACTTAACGACTATGATTGCGAGATTGTCTATCATGAAGGCAAGGCCAACGTTGTGGCTGATGCCTTAAGTCGCAAAGAGCATGAGAAGCCTAAAAGAGTTTGAGCATTGCGCTTAGAACTTCAAATCGATCTTTTCGAACAAATCAAATCCGCGCAAACTCAAGCGATCGATGAAAACCAAATCCCCGACGAAAAATGAAATGACACCATTGACTCGCTAGACAAGGGTGATGATGGTATCCTAAGACTTGGCAATAGAATTTGGGTACCAATCGTTGGAGGATTGCATGAGAAAATCTTGAACGAAGCTCACAAGTCTAAGTATATGATGCATCCAGGAAGTGATAAAATGTACCACAATCTGAAAGCAAATTATTCTTCGCATGTTGCGAAATGTTTGACTTGTTTGAAAGTCAAGGCTGAACACCAAAGGCCTTCGGGATTGCTACAGCAACCAGAACTTCCCGTATGGAAGTGGGAGTTATTACTATGGATTTCATTACCAAACTCCCGAAGACGACTCGACAACACAATGTAATATGGGTAATTGTAGATCGATTGACAAAATCCGCACACTTTATACCCATCAATGAGTTGTATTCTATGGATAGATTAGCGCGTATCTATGTAAACACCATTGTCGCTTTGCATGGAGTACCGCTGTCTATAATATCTGATCGAGACAGGCGTTTTACGTCTCATTTCTGGAAAAGCTTCCAACAAGCTCTCGGTACAAAGTTGAATCTTATCACTGCTTATCATCCACAAACCGATGGGCAAAGCGAAAGGACGATACAAACGTTGGAAGTTATGCTCCGCGCTTGTGTGATTGATCTAGGTGGAAGTTGGGATGACCACTTGCCCCTAATGGAATTTTCGTACAATAATAGCTATCACGCAAGTATTCAAACCGCACCGTTCGAGGCGTTGTATGGAAGAAAGTGTAGAACGCCCGTGTGTTGGTCTGAAACCGAAGACAATCAGTTATCTGGACCCTTGATAGTCCAAGAAACTACCGACAAAGTTATTCAAATCCGAGAACGACGTAAGACAGCACGTGATCGCCAAATGAGTTACGCCGATGTCCGTGGTAAGCCGTTAGAATTTAATGTCGGTGACAAAGTATTATTGAAAGTCTCGCCTTGGAAAGACGTTGTTCGCTTCGGTAAGAAAGGAAAATTGAGTCCTCGATTCGTTGGACCTTTTGAGGTACTCGAACGAATCGGCATTGTTGCATACCGTTTGCGACTGCCTGAGGAAATCAAGGGATACATGACGTATTTCATGTTTTGAATCTGCGTAAGTGTTTAACCAATGAATCGTTGGCTATGCCATTAAAAGACGTTGAAATAAATGAGAACTTAAAATTCGTAGAACGTCCAATTCAAATTGAAGATTCGAAAACAAAGAAGTTAAAGAAAAGAACTTTGAAAATAGTGAAAGTAAAATGGGACTCGCGTAGAGGGCCCGAATATACTTGGGAACTCGAATCGGAAATTAGAAAGAAATACCCCCCAACTATTCTTGTAAATGCAATCTCGAGGACGAGATTTGTTTCAAGGTGGGGAGGATGTAACAACGTGAAAATTTTGAGTTCAAAGTATCAACTTTTCAAAGTCTAGGGACTAAAATTGCCAAGTTCCAAAGTTGAGGGTTTAAAATAAAAATTCAGATTTTCCTGACCCATCGCGCTACGCGATGAGTCAGAAGAGACTCAAATCACGTATCGCGATGGGGAGTCTGACACAGTGTGACACATGTGCCATGTGGCACACGGTGGCACCATGTGCTGCCACGTGTCACCACGTGGCAACACTGCCGCCACGTGTTTCCACGTGGAACGGTGACTGCCACATGTCGACACGTGGCAGCCCTACCCTCTGCGTCATCAGGCCTATATCGCGGTACGCGATAGGCCTGCCCAGGGACCTATCGCATAGCGCGATGGGAGCCAAAATTTCGTCTATAAATAGCAGCCATGGGGTGTTCATTTTCACATCCCAAATTAGCTCCCACGTCTCTCTACTCTCTCTCTAGAACATATAAACGATTTGCCTCGATAAGCGTGCCACGATCCCTCGTTTATGTATAACGTTTCCTCAAAGTTTGTGCCACCTTCCACCCTCATTCATCAAGAAGGCGTTGTTATGACAAAGAGTCCCGAAAGACGTGCCGACGAGTGTTGAAGTTGGCAAATCAAAGTTGATCAAGAAAAGTAAAGCGGCGTCGGAGTGCTGCTCAATTCTCTAGAGTTTCTATACGCCACTAAGGTTAGGCGTAATAACGAATTCAATATAATTCAATATTATATTAAAGGATTAAGCCTTAAGTCGAAGATATACTCGATACCTCGATAAAAGAAAAGAAAAGAAAAGAAAACATAACAAAGAAACAAATGAAAGTGTGATTATGAATATTGTTGAATACGTATATATGTGTGTAAGTATATATGTAAATATTCTTTGTTATGAAATATTATTTAATGAATAAAGAGTATTCTTAAATAATAAAAGAAAAAGATTACGTTTCTTGGAGAAGAAGAAACGTCGGGTTTTTAATATAAACTAAAGGTTTATAATTTACTTTTAAACTAAAGGTTTTCAAGTAAATAAGAATAGAAGTAAAGGTTCAATCGAGGATTGAGATATAAGACTAAAGGTCTTAAGCCGGATCGTGTATCCGACTAATATTTATACTCGTACTATAGGTACGAGATAAAGAAAGGGAAAGACCCTTGGACGGTGAGTGAAGCCGATCCCAAAGAGACAAGGTGAATACGCCCCCAAACTTTTACTTATTTAAAATGAGTCAAACTTATTATTTGGAATTGTTTACAAGGAACTATGTGTTCCTAAAACCGTTATGAATAAGGGTATAAACCTAGCCCTCAGGCTGTGGTATACGTATGTCTGGATTCTTACATAGGTAGTACTATGCGATGAATGGGCATGATCGCACCACCCTTGGTCGTAGGACGCTCTCCTGCAGGGAGTACGACCTTATGTGTATATTTACGGGTACTTAACTAAGTCGAACGCTGCGGTGTTTGCTGAGGTGACCTAGCGTAGAGGCTCATATTTATAATGTGTTATTTGACTTTGTTATTCCTAAGCCACGTTGGGCCGAGGCAGGTGTAGTCTCGAGGGGTAATAAAGTAAAAGAAATATTTTTGCGTCAGCGTGTTCACCAGCATTCGTTGTTGACGTATTTTCTTACATTTTGCAGGTGAACAAAGTTAGAGCTTGGAAATGACGAAGTACTAATATCCGATGGCTCGGATTTCTTTTGTATAAGTTTAATATGGTGGTTTGTAAAACATAAACAAGTAATCTTTTGTTAACAACTTTAAACGGGTATTTTATAATTCTCGTCTTTTGAATGTATATATAAATTACACTTTCGATCCTTAAAATTTTATAAGTCTTCCGCAAAATAACGCAACTCTGAATTATTTACAAGCACGATACCAACTTATGGGTCACACTCCTAGGCCCTAGATGGGGGTGTGACACTTTTGGTCTTATAATGTCGCGTGCTAGACCTTGAAAACCTTTATCTCTACCAGCTATTGCCACTGGAACTTCATGAAATGTTCTACTAATAGTCTCCCCAGAACTTTGAAAACGCTCCCCAACATCCTTGTTAAATAAACCCAATGCCAATGTATACAAAAATATCCCCACCTTCTCAAAAGTTGACATTTTATCACTCGACTGTAATCCATAGTTTGATTCAAGCTCTCTACATAATTTCATAAACACGTTTGGATGCATTCTGAATGCATTTAAACAGCGTATAGGATTGCTATTTCAAACTTCCATTATCCAAGCTTATCCCGTTTGTGATGATGTCATGCATGGTTCCTTGTATATATGCTTATAATAGTATGCAGCAACTAGATCACTTGTATAGGTTGAATCCAACAAAAAGTTATAACAATGCAATTTGTGCTTCTTCTTGCTTGTTTCATTATCCATAATAACCCTAGTAATTAATTCAATATCAGCTTAACATATAAAAACATAAATAGCTAAAACATAAACACATAAATAGCTTAACATATAAAGACGTAAATAATATTCTCAAATAAATATAAATTAAAATAAAAAGATATCAAATAACTTCCATAGTCATTGCACTAAAACATCAAGGTAAAAAAACAGTAAATTAATCCAAAAGCAATAAAGTTCAAATAAATAGAAACACTAATGTCTTCATAACATGTCCTCAAAGAAAACTTTAGTCGGCGAGCCTTTGCTTTCGTAGTTGCCACGCTAACCTACTATGATCATGTCGCACATTTATAAACATTTCTCTTTTCACGGGATCTTCAAATAAGTCCATTGCAAAGAACCACAACTCCTCATCTTCTCTCATTAATCCTGCATCTACCATCTGGTAAAGCACACTTATAGCATCTTCAATACTAAACTTAGTACTTTGACTAAGTTTGAAAGAATCAGATTCTAATATTTCTAGAGCACGTTGTTGATTCATATTACTTTGAGTTAAATGGTCTTTAAGTATTGAAGCTCCCATTGAGTCTCTCCCTTTACATTTCATCTTAAATGGTTTAGGCTTAGTGTTTACTTTAGTAGGCTTCTCAAATTTTTTTGCTACCTCACTTGGGCTTGATGTTGATGCATCAGGTTGACTTGCTTCATTAAAAAATTCAGCGTAGAAATTATTTTCTTGAGTTTCCAAGTTTTCTAGATTAGAAAGTGTATCATTGTATACATGATAAGCATCTTCATAATCACCTCCCTCAACATTGTCATCCTCAAGGTTCTCAACATGCACCTCACTAAATGTCGTTGGATCCATAGAGGGTGCCACACAATTTTCCCCACTAGCAATTGCATCTCCAAATAACTAATCCCACTCTTCTTGTAGTTGTATAGATGGTTGATTATTTGAATTGCTAGAACTTTTGAGTTTTCCTACACAATATAATAGTGAATCGCTAGTTATCATTATGACTGGAATATTATACGGTATTTAAATTTAAATGAGTTATATTATGTAACCTGAATTTTTAGTTTCCACCATTCATCAGAACAACTAAGTTGCTTGGTACTTTCATTCCTACCTACACCAGTCTCCCCGTTCTTGTAACATCCTAAAATTTCGAATAATAATAATATTGTATATTGACTCATTATGACTAAAGTTTACTTGAGTTAATAAATAAATAATAAAAAGGTTAAAGGGAAACATAAGTAGGCTAATTAAATGGAATTAATCATGGACTAAAAAGGAAAGATTGGTCTTAGGTCCATGGGCTTAAGGGAGTATAAATACCCCTTTAAACCCTAAATCTTTCCATTTCCATCCATCTTATCCATAGTATTCCCTACACACTCAAAACACACACATAAACACCCTATTTACGGCCGCAAGGGAAAGAGGAGATCCAAGGGAAATACAAGCTAAATCTTGATAGATCCTTGATATAAAAACAACATACAATATTGTAGATCGTAACCAAGCCAAAACCGTAGCTTTATAATCGTATAAAGGTATGTTCTTGACCTTAAAGATTACGTTTCCATGAATGGTTGGCCATGAAGCTTAAGCATAGAGTAGATCGGGTTTAGATAAATCATAAAGCTGCAAACTTGATGATTAAAATGGACATAGCAAACTTATGATTATATACTGTTCATAAAGGAAAACCCTAGGTCTAGTAAAGAACGTTTTATGGCTAAAGGTCCGAGCTTTATGCTAGAAACGGACTAGATCTTGATGATGGAATGATGACGAGTGTAAAACGGTAAAGGAAACTGGGAAATAGGAATTTAAAAGTGTGATTTTGGACTGTTAACCGTTATTTAAGCCTAAAATGAATTTAAAGATGGGAAAAATGAGCTGATAGCATCTGACCTGAGAGTTCTCGGTCAAAGCTGGGAATTCTCGGTTAAACTGAGAACTCTCGATCAAAGCTGATGGTTTTCGGTCAACGTTCTCGGCGACCTGAGTTCTCGGTCAAACCCGAGTTCTCGGTCAATCAAGTGTTCTCGGTCACGAGTTATCTGCCAAAGGGTTCTCGGCTGATCAGTTCACTAATGGGTTTTGGGCCTAAATCCAGTTGGGCCCAGGTACCATAATAGACAGTTGGGCTAAGCCCATATCTAATATAAAGCAAACTGGCCCATTATCTTAGGCTTAGCAAATAAGCCCAACTTAGAAAATAATTTAATATGTTAATGGAAAATATGTTAAGACATTTATGAAAATAAAATTTTTCCAAGCTGACCTGACAGCTTAACCCCAGCCAGGGGCTCTGCCCCTTGGACCCCGCTATGGGCTGTCGCCCCTAGAACCCCGCTGCCAGGGGCGCTGCCCCCGTACCCCCGTTCGTTGAGGGCAATAATTAAACTAGAAACACGATATGGGTAGTGATAGTTAAATTGATAGTGTAATTGTTATACAGTTAGTCGTGCACAGCTCAAGAAATGGATAACCATAAACGGTGAACGTAACCACATTCAGGTAAGTTTCTAGCCCCATTCCTTGTTATGTTTTCGGGGCTGTGTGCATACTCGAGGTGATAGTTAATACACTTACCTCAAATGGTAAGTGCATGCCATATATGACGTGTATGTTATTTATGTATGTCTAAAATGTGAATGAAAGCTTGTCGGTGCATGAACGATCTTCGGATATTGCATGTACTTCCAGGCAATGGTTTGATGATATGATTGTTGCACATGATAATGAATGATGTATGTACGTATGGAACATATGATTATATATTTAGAAAGGTATGGCACAATAGTAGGGAAGAAGGGAGACCGGATCCTAATAATATCCGAGAATGGAGGGTACCGGACCCTAATAATATCCGAGGATGGAGGGTACCGGACCCTAATAATATCCAAGGTATGTAGGGCGAATGCCCTTTATAATGTAAGGTTAGTTTGGAATGTATACGAAGGAATGATGAACAAGTTAAGTGTATAAAGCGTACCTTCGGGCACGTATATGTGTATGTATAGTAAGTTATCTAATTAACTAGAATTCACTCAGCGTAGCTGACTTTTAGTATGCACGCAGGCAAATAGATTGAGTCAGCTCGCGTGATCGAGGACACATGGCATGGAATCGAAGATACTGGCATCTCGAGGAAACGTTGTGATGTTTTAAAGACTATGTTTTGTTTTAAATGACTATGAATGTTTTATAAGACAAGATTTGAAGGTTATGTAAAATGTTATGGTTGAAGTTTTATGTTCCGTGTAAAGTTTTAATTAACTCTGATATTTAGAACAGTGTTTATGAGTAAATCCAACGTCCAAATGGGAGGTACCGGTAACGGGGCCTTACAGTTCTTAAGTGACTTTCAAAGGTTGTACTCTTTTCTCATACCATCATACTTGTTCTTCAAAGCTTTGTCACTAACAAATTTATGATTTATAACCTTTTCAAACTCTGGTTGAAGAGAAACACATTTGAATGAGGAAGTTCGACCATGCTTAGTGTCATATTTGTTTAAGGAACCGACAAAATTTTAATACCATTTCTTTTGACCATTTTTCTCTTTTCCCTTTCTCTTTTTTAGAATCCATCTGGCGACCATGAACACGTATATACACAATTGCAAAATCAGTTAAGTAGCAAGTTTTCTAGCTCTCTATCCATCCTATAAGCTAAGGAACGACATCAAGTTTTCCATAAACATAACTTCAACTACCATGTTGACAAATAAATAATCAAGTGAATGTATAATATTACTTTTGTTATAATATAAAATGAGTCACGGGGTCTATTTGAGCCAAACAATACTAAGCCATGTCTGCTAAAAAAAGTAAGCCTAATTTACATAGAGTTTCTTAAGCTAGATAACAAACACTAAACAAATAAAAACCTTAAAGATAATTCACTTACTTGATTATGATTGTAATCAGATGAAGATGAAAGCAGGAGCCACAACGATAACGTCTTGTGAGTATTGTATTATCTTTAGCCGACTCGTACTATAATACGTATATACTAGATACACCCCTGCATCCACCTGATATACATGCATCTCATGTCATAATTATATACATATTAAGCATAAACATGCATATTGTCTAAAGTTCAATTAATTATAAATATAGAATCTTGTCTAACTATCTGCTTTGGTGAGCATGCTTATTTTTGGTTAATTCTAGATTATTTTAGTGTCTCTATTTTGTAAATTAACACAATAAAAAGTAATAATATATATGTTAGTTCATACTTTACGGATTGTTCTTTAATAGGAAGTATGACAATCATAGTGTGTCTTTAATAGGGATGAGCAAATTTGGTATTGGTACCGGTAACAGTACCGGATCGGTACAAAATTGAGTTTCGGTAGCTAGAATTTGCGATTATCGGAATCGGGAGTTTGTATACGTTAAAAGACAATCAAATATAATGTAAATAAGGACTACAAGGTTACTACGTAAAACTTATATTATGCAAGTCACAAACGTCTAACTACTTTCATTAATAGTCATTTACATCTAGGCGCATCATGACAGGTCAATGATGTGCTTAAAACAGTAAATTAAATATTAACTAAACTAAACAAATAATAAAAACTAAACTTAAGACTCAACTACACAAAACACCGGCAAGTGAACCGGTCAATTGTACTAAAGCTAAGTAAATCCGGAATATCGAACCCACATGACTCTATAAATTACGTTAATTAACTAATTAGACTCGACTTACGACACGACTATTTATTATTAATGTTTAAAGGGGGTTTTTAAACTAAGATTTAACTTAGAAAGCATGTAAACAAGTAAACGAGAAATAATCAATTAAACACAAGATCGAAACCAATCAGAGAAGGAATCTACCTATGTAAGAATCCCATGCATCAACAATCATCAAGCAATGGACAACTAATATGATATGGAAACTGATTTCTGGTATTCATCTAACAAACCCTAAGGGACCCTTGACTGAATCAAACGACATCCCAAAGAATGATTATTAGATTATTAAGCAAACAGTTATATTGACTTCCTCACAGTTATCAAATAGTGTTAATTAATAGTATCTAAAGCAAGCAATCTTACGAAACACTAAACCCTAGATAACTTGATAAGCTAAACACGACATCATGAACAAGGATCAACTCACTAAGCAAGAATATTGTCACTATCTATCCTAGCATGCAATTGACCAAGACACACGAACAACTCCTCACTTTACGGCTATTGGAATTTAGCAAAACATGTAAAACCCTAACCGACTATCAACTAGCTTCTATGATCTAATAGGCCTATTCAACCACAATAATCAAAACACCAAGTAATGATTAAACATATACCCTAAATCTAAAGAACACAATCAAGAGATATAAGATCTATGTGAAGGTAGAATTAACAATCAATCAAGATAATAAACATTCATATGCATCATGAAAGCAAAATCAAGTCATTTACTATTAAAATAACGAAACCATAATCAAATCAATTATCCAAAGCAAGAATCAAATCAACATATGTTCATCAAACCTAGGTAGACATGAAGTCTAGCCTAGAATCATTATTAAAAACAATCCTAAACAAGTATTAAAAACAAAGAGAAACATCATGAAAGATAATGAACAAGAACAAAGATAAAGAACGAGATAACCCTTCTTAATTGATCCTTGAACAATTGTATGAAAGCTCAATGATCTCCTCTCTTCCTAGCCTCCAAAAACAACTTGAAAACCTTGGAAACCCTCTCAAAATCGGCTGCAATCAGTCCCTCCATCGGCTAGGGTATAAAGATGTTTATATATTGAGAAATCGGGCTTGAACTTGCAAAAACGGGCTGACCAGAGAGGCTAGGCGCCACGCGGACCCTCCTTGGGCATGCCTTCGCGCGACGCGGCGTGCCCTAGGGTGGGGGTCCGGAATTTTGTTGTTATTATATGATATTTGTTGCCAAATATTGATATTTATCTTCCTTGAACTCCAAGTAATGCTTAGAACCTTCTAGACCTTGCTTCCCTTGCTTCTCCAAGCCACCATATACATGAAAACATAACAAAACATTAGTGAAGTAATCATTTAATCATTAACGAGCAAAACAAACTTAAACTTCGCATGAAATGATAGAAAGAATTAAGTTTAACATGCAAGACACCAAAAGATATAAAACACGTAAACATATAATAAACTTGACTCAAAACTTAAATTAAAGAAAGATAAACGAAACACGACTCAAACCGAACTCAAAACATTAAAGAAACACAACTTTACATGGGATACGAGATGTATAAATAGATGTATATCAGTCAACCATATAGTTTTATATAAATTCAAGGACGTCCAAGTATTAGGCCCTATTTAGATAAAAAAAAACTAAATTTAGGTGCTCAATAGCAATAAACAATCTTCTAAGTCTCTGTCAAATGCTCATGTTCATCAAGTGTTTTAATAAAGTTAAATGCTCAACGAACTTTTTTCGTCATGAACACCCAACCACCACCCAACATCAAAACAAATAAAAATCTATGAACCTTTTTTGGGATAAGATAACCACCACCATGAAACAAAACCTTATATTTCGTGAATAAGGATTTATAAATCTAAGTTTCATACCTAAATCAGTCATAAGAAAACAATAATAAACCCTAAATGGCTAAATCAGTAAATCAAATATAAAACACAAACATAGACAATCGTAAAATAGATCAAAAGGCAACTCAAGTTTTTAATTACTTAAAAAGAAAATTGTTCATAAATCATAAGTTCATGTTGCTTTGATTAATAAAGAATAGTTTTATTACTGTTGTATAAAACTATAATTAAAGAAAAAGAGGAGAAACAATTACCTGAGGAGAATTCTACTTGACAAAACAAATCATGTTGTTTAGGGTTCTATGCGTGAGAAGATGGTGAGTATTATCCCAGATTCTCCATTGTATATATATATATATATATATATATCTTATGAAGGTTATTAAATTAATTATAAACTCTAAAAGCTTGCAGTTCTTTTAAACGCTACTACCATGAGCGTTTCAATGTAGAGCTTTTTCTCCTAAATTAAAAGCTTGTAGCTTAAAGCCCTAAAAAAGCTCCTAAAAGCTCTTTGCCAAACACACCCTACATGTATGTATTTCTTTGATTACATATATGCCATTTTTTGATAACTTTTTCAAACAAATTGTCAAATTTACGTCATTTTAGTTGCAAACATGAGTGGGAGTAAAAGAAAAAAAAGGTAAAAAAAACTCACATAAGCTGATAAAAAACACAAAAAATAATAAAAGATCGTGAATATATAAAGATGGAGAAAAATTAGGGTTGGTTGAAAAATTCTATTTGGTTGGTTTTACAAGAATACCCTTACAAGATAAAATTAACACTTTAACTTTCTGATTAATTAAAATTATGCCATGATGTGTTTCCAACCATTGATTAACTAAACCAAAGGCTATAAATAGTTCTTCTCAATTAAATTTGAGTTCTCTAAAGATACCAACCTTATATATATATATATACATATATATTTATAGGGTCAAGTTATTCTACAAAGGGGGTAAAAAATGAGAAGGGTGAGAAGGATTATCACCCATTGGATCAAATCTCAAACAAAATCAATGGTTTAAAAAGGGGCGGTGGCAATTTTGTAATATTTGAGACAATCAAGGGCAAACTCTTACATCTCAAATAAGAATACGAACTGTTTTCTTCAATCATCTTCTTCACTTCTCTTCACTATTATTCTTCACTTTTTCCTCTGAACACAAACCCTACCGTCTCCATTATGCTATTTGAATCTCAAATAACCTCCATCGCGAATCAATGGGCACATCTCCATCAATGGCGACATCTCCATGGCGACATCTCCATCGCGAAAACAACTTCAAAAACGTTCCATTTTCTTCATCTTTTCCTCTGAACACAAACTATTCCATCTCCATTCTTCGATTGAAATCTCAACTGAACCTCCTTCACAAATCAATGGTGTCATCTCCGACGGCGGCAATCGAACCTCCGACTGAATCACCGTCTCGGATGCGACACTTCAGAATTCGTTGCTTGAAGAACAACCTATTGACACTAAAAAGAGAAAGAAAACAAGAAAAAATGTTCCAAAGAAGCGAAATACAACTTCAAACAACGACGATACATTTTAGGTTTTATTTTTCATTGTATCTAACGTGTCTTATTGTGTTATTGTGTGATATACGATCATTTGTGTGAGTGTATAAACATTATTATGTCATTGTTCAGTTAGACTATTGTGTTATTATGTGATATAAGATCATATGTGTGAGTGTATAAACATTATTGTGTCATTATGTAGTTAGACTATTGTGTTATTGTGCATAAGATGAGTCATGTGAATATGACACAATGGAAACAGAGTCTTGTAAATATAACACAATGGATACAGAGTCTGGTAAATATAACACAATGAAAACACAGTCAGGTAAATATAACACAATGGAAACAGAGTCTGGTAAATATAAAACAATAGAAACATGGTGTGGTAAATATAACACAATAGACAATAGAGACAGAGTCTAAAACAACATTATTGTGCCATTGTGCAGTTAGACTATTGCGTTATTGTGTATAAGATGAGTCATGTGAATATGACACAACGGAAACAGCGTCTGGTAAATATAACACAATGGAAACAGCGTCTGGTAAATATAACACAATGGAAGCAGCGTCTGGTAAATATAACACAATGGAAACAGCGTCTGGTAAATATAACACAATGGAAGCAGCGTCTGGTAAATATAACACAATGGAAGCAGCGTATGGTAAATATAACACAATGGAAACAGCGTCTGGTAAATATAACACAATGGAAACAGAGTCTGGTAAATATAACACAATGGAAACAACATATTACACAATGAAAAACAAAAAAACACAATTAAAAAACCCATTAATTTTTTTTATTTTTATATAATAATATGATACTCATATTAAAGATAAAAAAACGCTTATTATTATGGTGAATTTTTTTAAAAAAAATAATGTCGTATGAAAAAGTTATGAACATTTTAAAATGATTGGGGAATTGACATGTGCCTTGCATGTGGAGAGAGAAAGTCAACAAATGTGGTTTATTACCTTCATGCCATTTTCATCAATTTTTATTTATTAAATTAATCTCACCGTTCAAATTTAAATCAATGGACTATATTCATTCTCACCCTTCTTATGTTTGTTGTCCTTTATATTTTAACTTTACCCTAATTTTAAATATACATGTTTACAATTTTATATTTGTTATTTATATATTTGTTTGCATGCATGTATACGTTTGTATGTTAGTAATTATGAATGAGACATGTTTGTATTTATATGTGTGCATAGGTTTTTTTAAATAAATATGGTTATATTTTTTTTAAAATATGTTATGTACGCACGTACATACGTAACGTATGCATCATGCATGCATGCATGCATGTATGTATGTATGTATGTACGTATGTGTTATGAACTCGACCTATTTGACACGAAACGTGTATTTATAAATACGTATATATGTATACATGTGTGTAGTTATACACACACACATATAAAGGGGTTCGTTAACGTACATTAGGTATGCGAAATACGTTCAAGCTTAAAAAGCCAAAAACGTTCAAGCTAAATTCCCAATCTTAAAACGTTCAGGCTTAAAATCTAAAACATTCAGGCTAAAAATCTAAAACGTTTAGGCTTAAATCCTGATACATTCAAGGCTATAATTCATCACTCAAAACTCAAAATTGATCTATTGAAACTTCGAATTAATGATTAATTGAATCAATTTCAAGGTTAATTGATAAATTAGGTTCAACAATTTAAGTTTCAATTGGAAATTGATCAACTTACATATGAACAACGATCGATGGTCATGAGGGAAGAGGATGATGCTCACAATGGTAGACGATGGTCGCGACGGTGTACAGTGGAGTTTGACGGGACGACATAGGCTGTGGACGACGAACAGATTGCATAGTTGTGATTTTAAGGTTTGTGTGTTTTTGAAATCAAGAGTTAAGGGTGTCGCGGATGTAACGTACGATAACGGATTATTGTATTGGATCGGTTATCTGTGTGTGTGTGTGTGTTTAGGGCTTGTATATAATGGAAACCCATTTGAGTTGAGAAAACTTGTGAACACCCTATGTAACATCATTTTTTTTATATCACATATGTAATATATGCTTTTACATTTAATTCAAAACATCGAAAAATAAAATAAAAAATTGTTTCGTATTTTTTTTACTTTCTTTTAACTTTTAAACATATTTTTTAGATAGAGAAAATATAATTTTACTTTTACATTTTTTAATTGTGGACCACAATTTCAAACTATAATTAAAAACACGTGGTTGAGAATAAGTTTATAGAGTTTTCTCAACTCAAGTGAGTTTTTATTTTATCTTGACCATGTATGTGTGTGTGTGTCACACACATAGATATTTATATATATGAGAACGATCTTTGAGAACTTGATATGTCGTAAGAACTTTAAGAACTCAATTTGGATCACACAAAATTTAAATGAGTATAGAATATGCGGCTGAGATTAAATATGATTAAAAATGAATTTGGAGAGAGAATAAAGATATGTGGGAAGTACACTAGTATAAACCTTAGTTACACGTATGTAAAAAGTCGATTCGGTGTTTAAAAAAAATTCTGTAATTTTTTCACGTACATATAACCTACATATTACATATATGTAAAAATATTCAAAAAACGTTGAATTCTTTCGAGTATTTAAACTCATAGTGATTCTCATAAGAAATCATCTATGTCTGTGTGTGTGTGTATAAGTGATGGTTCAAGCGAAAATTATATTACTGCGAGAAATTAATATGAACCACTAGTTTTATTTTAAGTTTCAAATGCTTAAAGATAAATGAAGAAAATATAATACATTATCTCTCTTCAATTAATATAACTAATAAATCATAATAGTTATTTATTCAATTAATATAACTAATTAATTATTATAACTGAAAAATATTAAGAATTCAATTATTTTTATAACTTATTTTTTGTCTCTTGAATTTTTATCATATACAAGTACAATTTATTCATACATTAAAATTTCTTTCTATCCAACACCAATTTCATCCATATCAATATATTAATATCTATCAACACGTAGTTACATTATGATGAATTATAAAAAAAAAACTATTTTACATGTGTTTGCATTAAATATCAACAAAAAAGATACAACAAATATCAACAAAAAATATACAACCTCCACAAAAACATATAACCTACATTTGTTCTAAGAATAAGAAAACATATAACCTACACACGAAAAACATATAATTTACACTTGTTCTAAGAATAAGAAAACATAAAGATATTTTTCTTCCGTTTGAATTTATTTCAATAATTCTTTTAGTTGCGTTAATCGGCGCAATTGTTGTAGCTAGTCAATAATAACTATTTATAACGGGAAAAACCTTGTTATGAGCTATCACATGTCTTTCCTTTTTTCTATTTGACTTTGTATATAAAATAGAAATTATTTATTAGTTCAATCTATTCTCAATATATTACTTTGTTGCATTACTCGTTATATTCTAGTCAATACAATTGGTTAAGTTGTTGTTCATATTGAAATGAATCGAGATTTATAAGGAGTTGGTTAATGATGCTCGAACAGGTACATTTTTTGAGTGCTTATTTATTTTCTATTGGTCTATATGGATTGATTACAAGTCCCTACACACAAAATTCATCATCAATAAAATACACACGCACATGAAAACATATAACCTACACGCCAAAATTTTATCCTACAGAAATATAATTTATTCATACATTAAAATTTCTTTCTATTCAAAACCAATTTCTTCCAACTCAACATATCAATATCCATCAACACGTAGTTACATTGTGATGCATAATACAAAAAACTATCTTACACATATTTGCATTAAATGTCAATAAAAAATAACACAAAAACATATAACATACACTTGTTCTAAGAATAAGAAAACATATAATCTACACACGAAAAACATATAACTTACACACGTGAATGATATGTGTATCATTCTGTAGTTTATATAATTGTTGATGTCGAATTCCATATTTAAGTTGTATGATTTTTGTATGTTGTACGTTTTTATTGCTCAAAACAAGTGTAGGTTATATAATTTTGTGTATGTTGTATATTTATTGTTTATATTTATTGGACACATTTGTATGATATTTTTTTATTATTATTTATGAAAATAATTTTCCTAGGTATATTAATTGAAAAAATATATATTATGTTTGGATATTTATTTTTAAAAATTACGCGTTGATATATGCTAATAAATTATGTGAAAAGAAATTGTTTTTAATATAAATAAGTAGTATTATATGAATAAATCATATTTTTGTTGGATAAAATGGGGGGGGGGGGGGTAAATAAATTATACAACTAAATTAGTGTTTTTATTTTTTAATGATCATAGTTAAATTAGTACGATATATTAATTAGAGAGATATTTATTATGATTATATTAGTTGTATTAATTAAAAAAATAATGCATTTATTGATTAATATCATTTTCATTTATTTTTAAGCAATTAAAACCTAAAATAAAACTAGTGACCCATATTCATTTCTCACATTTCTCGCACTAATATCACTTCTCTTCTGAACTTAAGCCTATATATATGTATATGTTTATATGTTAATAGTACAAACACAACCCGCTTGACCATAAATATTTATTGTATGTTTAATACATGAGAGGATTTATGAGACATCATGAAGAATGCAAAAGAATTGTATAATGATGCAAAAATTGATTAGGTCGAGTGCTTAACATGCGCCCTAGGTGAAAGACGTGGTTGGACCATGGGTGTTGGTTGACGACAAATTATATATACCCTCGATTAGGCGTGGGTCCTCACTATTCACCATCACAATTGAAGCTAAAATCAATGCATTAATCAAGGGGAATATTGTCGGGACATCGAGTAAAAATCAAGAAGGGAATGAAGGCGAGGATGAAGGGGACGATAGAAGGTGAGGATATGGACTGTCAGTTATTTGATTATGATAGTTTGACATTTGTATAAAATTCACCAAACATGTAATTTGATGTTTTGTAATTTTAGTTTGGGTCTATATGTAGTTTTATTATTATGTAATTTGGGTTTGAGAATTAGGGCTGCAAAAATTTGTGAACTATTTGTTGGAAAATTCGTTTAGTTAAATGAACGAACATGAACAGAGGTTGTGTTCATGAACATTGGGTAGTGCGTTCATCTATGTAACTATGTTCGTTTAAGTTCGTTTGTTTATGTTCGTTAGTTAATTTTTATAATATTTTTTATTTACAATTACCAACCTAGCATTTAAATTTTATAAGTTTATTGTTTATGTTCATTTCACCTCGTTAATGTTTTTTTATAAAGTCTTGTTTAACTAACAACAAATCTAACTTGTGCTCCGTTGACAATATCTAAACAAAGCTGCCAATTATGTTTATGATTATTATTAAGTGCTTAAATTTATAGTAAATTGAGGTGATTATGTTTAATGTTTAGATTAAGAATGTTGCATTTTTTTCTTAAATAATAAATGTTTGTTTGCGTTCATGAACCGTTCGTGAACAACTTCAGTTCTTTAACAAATGAACACGAACCCAACTTTCAGTTCAGTAGCGTTCGTGAACAAGTTTAATGCTAAGCAAACGAACATGAACAAGACTTCGTTCGACTCAATTCGGTTCGGTTTGTTTACAACCCTACCAAAATTTACTGAAGATAAAAGAAGCTAGAAGGTTTATCAAGATTCTTTTGTATAATTCTCTTTTTTTTAAGTTAATAAGTTAAAACACATGTTTTAATGATGAGATGCCATTGCTAAAACTAAAAAATATTTTAACAAATCTTTAATTCTCAAAAACTTTAGCGACCACATGTCTTCGAAAAAATGTTTTTTAATTTTATTATATATATATTTTTTTTAAAAAAAATAGGAAATTAAATCCTTAGCAATTATGTGTCGTCGCTATAAACCACCTTTTAGTGACGAGATTTGTACCGACGTCAAATTTAGGCTATTGCGGAAAGTTTCTATCGAGGGGTTTCTGTCAACGACATGTAATCAGTAAAGGGTATACTGGCGACATGTCATCGGTAAAGTCTGTCGGGTAGATTCAATTTCATGTAGTGACATGGCACGCTACGAGCCCTAACTCGCAACGATATCGCCCTAACTGGCATACCAATTACTCAATTAGCTAGGATTAGCCATATAGTTAGCTATTCAACACTTATCATCATTGAACTGCTACTGTTACAAGCTAACGCCATCGTTGTTTCCCGATTGTCCCATACTATTATATACAAATTGATGTACGTGCAATAAGGTGTTATAATACGTATGTGCATATGCATGCCTTTAATGCACATGAGCATTTCTATTTATTTATTTATTTATTTTTTTGCTGTATGCGCATTGCACATCACGTACATAATGTTCATGTTTATTTTCTATTCAAATATAGTAATCATATACGGAGTAAGTTGTATTTTGTTGAATGTACATGTGTAGCTCTATTTATCTGTTCACTGTGGTCACTAGTCAGAAATTTTATCGGTTGTAAATCTATTTTTATTAGACATAGAAAGGAGAAGCAGAAAAATAAATTTTAGTGTATAAAGTTAATTTTTTAACGACATAAAGTTAATTAGTTACAGTAATATAACATTGACTAAATCGATTCCCACGATTAATAACCTATTTTAATTCCCAACTAAACACAGCCCAATGTATATGCCATTTACTCTTATGAAATATCGACATAATGAGTTGTTTATTTATTGAAATCTATACATTTTAATAACAAATGTTATAGAGGATTCTCTAGGCAAGTTCCATTTATTGCCATTATTCATGAGTTCCAATACGTAAGGATCTATATCTATATCCATCCATCACTTGTGTTTTTTTCTACAACCTTTCACACTGCAACTTCCTCGTCCCTTCTCCGCCTACAACCACCGTCACCACCATTAATATCAACCCCCCGTGTGTGCCTTGGTGTGGCGGTGTGATTCTTTTCATACATGTTGCAAAAGCACCATGATCACCGGAAAGGACATTTACGATGTTCTCGCAGCCATTGTGCCACTCTATGTTGCCATGATGCTAGCTTATGGTTCGGTCCGTTGGTGGAAGATCTTCACTCCGGACCAATGCTCGGGCATTAACCGTTTTGTCGCGGTCTTTGCGGTTCCCCTTCTTTCCTTCCACTTTATATCTTCAAACAATCCTTATGAAATGAACTACCACTTTATTGCGGCTGATTCCCTTCAAAAGATTGTTATGTTAGGTGCTTTGTTCCTTTGGCAATGGCTAAGTAAGAGCGGGAGCCTTGAGTGGATGATCACGCTGTTCTCCCTCTCAACGCTCCCGAACACGTTGGTCATGGGCATACCCTTGCTCAAGGCCATGTACGGGGATTTCTCTGGGTCCCTTATGGTCCAGATTGTGGTGTTGCATAGCGTGATATGGTACACGCTCATGCTGTTTATGTTTGAGTATAGAGGAGCAAAGCTCCTCATAACTGAGCAGTTTCCAGAAACTACTGGCTCCATCACATCTTTCCATGTGGAGTCTGACGTCGTTTCCTTGAACGGTCGAGAGCCTTTACAGACTGACGCCGAGATAGGAGACGACGGTAAGCTCCACGTGGTGGTGCGTAGATCTTCTACCGCGTCCTCAAGATCTGTTATATCTTCATACAACAAGTCCCATAATATCACTGGTATGACCCTTAGGGCTTCGAATTTGACCGGAGTAGAGATCTATTCCGCCCAGTCTTCCAGAGGCCCCACACCTAGGGCCTCCAGCTTCAACCAGTCAGACTTTTACGCCATGTTCAGTAAAGCTGGCAGTAAAGCGGAAAGCCCTAAACACGGGTATACTAGTAGTTTCGGTGGTGGTGACGTTTTCTCTATGCAGTCCTCAAAGGGCCCCACACCAAGAACGTCGAATTTCGAGGAAGAAATGTTGAGACTAGGGAAGAAAAGAACCGGAGGTAGGAGTATGAGCCGGGAGTTGTTCAATAACAATAACAGTTTAATTTGTTCTTATCCACCACCAATCCCAAACCCTACTTTCTCACTTGGATCTGCTAGCGCGGCCACTAGCGGCGGCCCAAAGAAAAAAGAAAGTGGTGTAGGCGGCGTTCCAACGCCGCCCAACAGCAATAAGGAGCTCCACATGTTTGTACGGAGTTCAAGTGCATCTCCTGTATCTGAAGGTAACATGAAACATGCAACTAATAAAGCAGCTGCCGAATTTGGAGCCATTGATCCTTCCAAAGCCGTACACACACCAGGTTAAATAAATATAACTTTATTGTTGTAACCTTTTGTTTTGTGTTTTATGATAATAAATCTATATATAACCAAACAATCATTTTTTTGTCACAGAAAATTTGAGTCCAATGACCAAAACATTCGGAGACCAAAAGGAGGTCGACATCGAGGAACCGAAAGTAAACGGATCCTCGTTCAAGAAAATGCGAACTGAAGAAAGCGAAAACAAGAACCACCGGATGCCACCCGCTAGTGTCATGACAAGGCTCATCCTCATAATGGTCTGGCAAAAACTTATTCGAAACCCGAACACGTATTCGAGCCTCTTAGGTCTCATTTGGTCACTAGTTTCATTCAGGTTCGTTTCCAACTAAATTCACCAACCACAACATATACAATATTATGAAATAATAATATTTGTACTTTGTTTTAAATATTTACGTACAGATGGGACATTTAAATGCCAACGATAGTAAGTGGGTCGATCGCAATATTATCCGACGCAGGTCTAGGGATGGCCATGTTCAGTCTGGGTACGTAATAATAATTTATAGATCGCATTGATAACTTGTATTATTATTATAATAGAATGATTATATATATATATATATTATCAGTAATTATTGATGCGGGTGCATTGAATGTGTATGTATATACGTACAGGGTTATTTATGGCATTACAGCCAAAAATAATAGCATGTGGGCAACGTGTAGCGACGTTCTCGATGGCAGTCAGGTTTTTAACCGGACCTGCTGTCATGGCGGCTACGTCTATCGCCATCGGTCTTCGGGGTGTTCTCCTTCATGTTGCTATCGTTCAGGTTTGGAATATTAAAACCCTTGCATTTTCAAGAATTTGAACCTACAACCTCAAATATTTGTGAGGGGACACCATACCACTAAACCAATAGGTTATAGGATTGATAATTAGACCGTCACTAATAATGATTTTAAAATGCAGGCGGCTTTGCCTCAGGGAATCGTGCCCTTTGTGTTTGCGAAGGAGTATAACGTCCATGCCGATTTTCTCAGTACTGCGTAAGTAACATGTCGATATTATGAAAAATGTTTTGTTTAAATACAAATGACTCGTAACGTGAGAGATGATTAGAGTTATTATTAATGCACTATACTTTTTGAACTACACTACTGTATTTCAAAGTTGTGGTACTTTAATACCAATACTCTAGTTATTTTATACGTTTAGTAAAGATAATTTTATTTGATACGAGTGTTCTTGAAAAATAAAAGTACAATTTTAAAATGGTGTCATTTATACAAGTCGAAATATTGATGTTTTCTGTAATATTGGATATTTTGCAGGGTTATATTTGGAATGCTGATAGCTTTGCCAATAACAATACTTTACTATGTGCTGCTTGGAGTATAAGATGATCAAAAGTCAACGTTTGGTTGCAAATCCAAGGCTAGATCGGTCAACGATTATGATTCAACGTGCGACAGGGCGACTTGCGTAGAGTCACATGCAGCTTACATGGACCCACGGGATAAATTATAGTTTGCTTTCGGTTTTAGATTATATTTCTTTTATCTTTTGTTTTTTACTGAAGGAAACTATAGATGTAGGTGTCAAATAAAAAGTGTAGAATTATTAATGCTAATTTAATTCTTGTTCTTATTCTGTTTGCCCTATGAATTATGGGTTAACCCTTCAGTCAAAGAGAGTTCAATTATTTGGTAATTAAGAATATGATATTCACACGTACCTCTCTCTACACACCTTTTAAAACAAAAGGAGTTAAATTCCATCTTATAAAGGCTCCCATTATATTAAGGTTGGTTTCAAACATTGTTAAAAATAGAGTTAAGAGTTTATGAATTTTACGGATTTACCTTTTTAATAAATTACACAAGAACCATTAAATGCATCTGTGATCTAAAGGATACATCTGTAGTTAGCTTTTCATAGGTGGATTGTTGTTCAGCAGAGTACCTCAATGTTTAAAATATGGCAAATGACTAATACAAAAGTATTGATATTAGTCGATAATTACTAACAAATTACATATACAGGCGGCTTAAACGAGGGAAAAAAGTTGTGTTAGGTTGAACTGTGCTACAATGGGTATCTGACAAACCGGCGACATCCGTCACTAATCCGCTGGTAAAGTTAAAATAAGATTCGTTGTCTGGCATTTCATGTTTTATTGTCGGGAAGCCATATCCAACTGAAGATCTGTTAGTACTGTGTCGCTCAAACTAAATATCAGATTTCCGCGTTGCTTTCGGATGCAACAATGTGATTGTGTTTAGGATAAGTGTTCAGTCATTCTACATATTTTCCAAGCATCCTCGTTTTGCAATGCATTTCATCGTGTTTTTGAAATATACAAGACTCATTGCATGTGTTCTTTGTCGAATGGCAAAACATACTCCACATACCATATAATTTGGTTATAATTGGTGGGTTGGAGGTTATATAATGATAATTGTAAATGGTTTAGAAATTTAAATTCGATGCAATAAGGATTGCTAGTTTTAATTAAAATCTACACGTCTTACAGAACTATTGGCATACATTTTAATCTAAGTAAGACAGGGCTAAGATGATACCTTATAATCCACCTCTTGGATTGGTTGAAAGACTTATTACAAAAAATGGTCTCATGTGTGTATTGTACTTACCATGCTTTACCACGTCTAAAAGGACTTGCTATGAACTAAATGACTTTGTGTAACTTAAACCAATTAACTTTAACACATTACAATTAGGTGTTTAAAGGCTTATTAATGTATGATCATCTTACACACATGAATTAATACCAAAATGACTTGTTCTAACTTAATACGACTTAAATTTGTAACTTAAACCAACGTACTAGTACACGACAAGGCTAGTTAATGGCCATATGCATACTGGTCATGTTACACATGTATTTAACATCCGCACACGCGAGCACACACACACCATATTATATATATATATAAGGGTGAGTTAACATACAAATCAATCACTTTATCACGCAAAACACATGAACCAAAGAAAATTATAAAATTAATGAGGTTGTGACATATGTTTAATTATATGAAGATAATTACGCTAGTTATAAAGTAGGTACATTAGTTATAAAATAATAGTGCTATTTATAGAAATTATTACTTTAGCTATAAAAATAATAATGATACACAAAAATAGGCAACTAATTACACTATAGTGTAATTACTCGAGTCTTGCACATAAATACATTATTACTCTACTTACAAAAATAATTATACTTGGTCATAATAGCTATCTTTTATGTAAATAATTATCACATGTAACTAGAACAATTATTATGTATAAATTGTATAAATAAGGTAATTATTTTTGTTATAATAGTTGCTTTATAAGTAGAGTTATTATCGTGTATGAGTAAAATACTTATTAATAAGTGTGTATTTAGATGTTTCGACTACAAACTCTAAAGTTGCATAATTACCCTATTTATGAAATTAGCTACTCTAGTTATAAGTTCAGTGATAATAACTGGTAAAATAACTACTCTACATATGAAAGTAATTAATCTAGTTATGTCTTACCGTAATTCTTTTTCCTCTTCAGGAAAATAAGTGTTCGTCTCTTCAACTATTGATAGAACTTAATAACAAACGCGAATGCGTTGACTCAATTTTTTCAGTTAATTTCACACGATTCGTTATTTCAATTGATTAAATTTCTCAAATTTCATTTGATTGATAATACAAATCAATTAACTCAATTATTTCGCAAACTATGTTGGATCGCTGTTGTGCTAGTATTAATGTGGTTTGTACTTAGTTTGGGCTTATATTGTAAACCGAGATCACATGGATCTCGGTGGGCTTTTGGCCGGTAGTATTAGGCTTGTATGTAGTCGCTGTATAAACCATGTAACTAGGTTTATTATAGGGCTAGCGGTGTGAGACGTAATAGAGAGATATCGGTGGTTTTGTAATCCGTTGTGCTTAAGCACTAGACGTTTAATATACATGTGTTTTGAAGAATATTCATCTTGTTCCTATTGTGTTTGATTACATCTTACTGAATCAACTCGTGTTAGTTTCCGCCTAATCACGAGATTGTGTGATATCACATTTAAAGATCCGTTCTAAGGACTTACAATTGGTATCAGAGCCTATTGACCTATTCTAGGCTCGGTGGTGATATCACCGATTCAAGGATTCTTTTTGTTAATTGTTTGGTGGTCGTGGTATTCGTTTTTTCGGTGATCTACTCGTCGGGGAAGGAAAGAGGTTCCTTTTGGCTTGAAGATTGACTTAACTTTGGTTAAAATTCAAATCCCCTTGATTTGTGGATTTAGTTTGTTACCAAAGTTATCTGGTCAAAGCTTCCTTGGGTTTCTTGAGAGTTCTCGGGCAATTTACAACGTTTTCGGCCATCACTTGGTCGTTCTCGGTAAAATATGTTAGTTCTCGGCTAAATCCAAGTGTTCTCGGTGGATTTTGATTGTTTTCGGTCAATTACTTGTGTTCTCTATTGACTTTCCAAGTTCTCGGCTACTGTAGTGATTGTTCTTGGTTGACTTTCAAGGTTCTCGGATGACTTTCTGGGTTCTCGGTCAAAGTTGGTTCTTGGCTGTGACTGTACATCTGGGCCTATTCTTATTGGGCCTTATGAAAACTGAAATATTATTTGGACTTATATACTGGACCAGATCATTAATTGTTTATCCAAGATGGACCAAGTAACTAATAATCAATCAAATGTTGCACTGCATCAAGAACTGGACTCCATAATAGGAACTGCTACTCGTGTACCCCGTTTGTTGTCTCATGAGGGGTTTACCGAGTGGAAGTCTAGATTTGAAAAGTATGTGAAGATGAAAGATGCCAAGATTTGGAGAAGCATTGTTCGAGGCCCTCAAGCTATTACTTATCAACGTGAAAACTCTGAAGAAGTGGATGTGAAGCCTGTTGAATTGTAAAATGATGCAGACTTTGAAAAGATTAAAGAGGACGACAAGGCTCTTGCTACTTTAACCATGGCACTTTCACCCAAGATTGCATTGGGATTTAGAGAATTACAGTCTGCAAATGCATTGTGGGAAGCCCTTATTGAGGTGTATGAGGATAATGAAGACATGAGAAGAAGCCGAAAAGATCTCTTACGACAAAAGTTCAATATGTTCAATCATATTCTGGGAGAGTCGTTGGAAACTCAGCTGCAGAGATTTATATCTCTAGTGATTGAGATGAGATCCACAAACATGAACTTGACCGCTGTCGAGACAAATAATAAACTGGTCAACTCTTTGCCACAGAGCTGGGATATGAATGTTGCAGTGATTAAGAAGACGAAGGATCTCAACAGGTTAACTCTGTCAGAATTAATGGCAATCATCAAAGCTTGTGACATGGATGACAAGAAGCGTGCCATTAATCATGCAAACTCCTACAATGCAGCCGGATACAGTGTTGCTTCCAACAATGCTCTCATCTCGCAAGACAACTTCTCGATGTTTAAATCTTCTCAGGGGCAGTACACTCCACCGCATCAGTCTCAGAATAACTTTTCTATGCTTAAGTCTGCTCAGGGTTAATTCAGTCAGGCACCACCACAAACAACTCCCGTGTTCTTTCCTCAACCTGTTCAACAATCTGCTTCTACTGCTAAGCCCCAGCCATTTGCTGCACCTTCCCACCAGTCTCCCAATCAGATTCCCTCTATCTCAAAGAAGACTCAAGAAAACATTGCTTTAATGGCAGGATTCATGAATTGCTACAACGCTTTTCTTGCTGGAGATCTAGTTCAACTAGTTCTAGCTGCTGAGTTGGATCACATCCATTCTGATGATGTGGAGGAAATGAATATCTCTTGGCAAATCGCCACGGCAGTTTTTCGCGCGAAGAAATTTACAAAGAGAATAGGCAGAAGCATCTGTAATGTGCCAGCTAATCAGAAGGTGAGATTTAACAAAGATACTTGAGGTGCTACAACTGTCACGGTCTGAGTCATTTTGCTCGTGAGTGCACTAACCCAGCTAAGGAAGGAAAAAGAGAAAATGCACTAGTTCCAGTGGGAAATGCAAGAGGATAAAATGTAGAAAGTACAGGTAAAGGTGAACGAGGTTTGGTAGCTCAACAATTCTCTTGGAATGATCAGATGGCTGCTCTCAGCATCAATAATCAGACTGCAAACTTTGCCCGAATTGAAGTTGCTGAAGAAGAGAATGTTGTTGTGGAACAAATGAAGGAACTTCAATTTGTTTTCATGGCCTTCACTTCTTCCAGCTAATCCGAGGTAAGTTCCGAATTATGTTCACAAACATGTATTAGTAAAGTACGTTTATACAAATCCCACAATATTAACTTGCTTAGAGAAATGGAATGAATAAAATCTTAAAATTTCACTCTTAAGAAAACTAAGAAAGCTTTCAAAGATAAAATTGAGGCACAAAAAAGGGATTTTTATAAACTTCAATATGATTTTAGCATAAAATACTGTCACCACTTAGATGTCAAACAGAAAATTGCAGAGTTAACTGCTGAATTGGAAGCCTCTAAGTTAGAGATCATCAATTTAACTAATAAATTTTAAAGAGCTGAACTAGACTTTAAGAAATTTGAAGGCTCCGGTGCTGTTGTTAACTCCATGATCGAAAATTAATTATGGTGGAAAGAAAACGTTGGTGAGGGTATAGGGTACAGTGTTGTACCCCCTCCATATAACAAGAATTACACTAGTCTTCCTCTAACCAAAAAGCAGGAAGAAAGGGTAAAAACCATGTCATATGGTAAATCCGCTAAAAATGACCAAAATGCTCCTGGCTCAGTAAAAGCTACTGAATCAACCTCAGGGGTGAATGATACTAATGTGTTTACTTCACGTTCAGATGAAGTAATTTTCGAGGATTGAAGTGATGAAGATGATGATTTGCTTGTTTTGAATAATAAAGACATTAATTCTCATATTTCTTTAAACTTACCTGCTTTGAATTCTATGACTTCAAATGTTTGTGTGGGCTCTGTTTTTAAGAGCAAAGACAATTATGTGGTTGATTCCTCTAAAACTTTGAAATCTGGTGGTGGGCTTTTGAATAAATTTGATAAAAATAAGAGTTCTCATAAATATTCATCACCTAAGTTTGTCAAAGAAGGAAGTTCAAAAGTTCAAAATTGTGATAAATCAAGCAATAAGTCAGGTGGTAAATGCCAAGTAAAGAAAACTAGCTCACACAACAGATCCAGACTAGGAGTGACCACAATGAATTTTACATCAAACGTCAAACATGTTTTAATTGTGGCATTCCTGGTCATATTGCTAGAAACTGTCCGCACCGTCCATATGTCCCATTTTATGGATATTATCAGAGGTATATGCCTCGAAATATCCCTCAAAATAAATCAAGGTATCATAAGGCAAATCCCTCTGACGGTGATTGGAAAAGAAACAAGGCTGATAGGTTTAGTCCTCATCAAACCAAGCCTAACACGTTTTGGAAAAGTGATAGAAACTGTGCTTCAGTCTCAAGAACCAAGTTGGTTTCTGGACCGAAACAAGTTCGGAAGTCAAAGTCACCTGTGTCTCCCGCTCGCAAACAAGAGACTAAGTCATCCATTCATACAAATGAAAAAGCTTCTAAAACTAGATATGAATGGTTGTCTAAATCTACGGTGATCAAGCTATCAAGTTCAATCTTATATAATCAGGAAGATATGTCATGGAAACCCATGACAAGTTTAGATAAATCAGGTTTACCCAGTATTACTATGGACTGGGTACCAAAAACTAACTAATCTAGCATATTGTGCAGGAATAGCTATGGAGGCATATCATCAGACCTTGGTATATTGATAGTGACTGTTCCAGGCACATGTCAGGGGACATTTCCCAACTACACGACATTCAAATCTTTAACAGTGGATATGTTTCCTTTGCCGGAGGAGAGAATGGGAAAATTACTCAAAAGGGTACTGTAAGTAACGTTGTTCTGAAGTTTGAAAATGTTAATTTCGTTCCTGAGTTGAAGCACAGTCTGCTCAGCGTCTCGCCGATTTATTATAAATTTTTTTCAACCCATTTCACTAACAAAGAGTGTTTTATTTTAAAACCTGGTATCATCATACCAGATGATTGGGTTCTTGTTCGATCATAAAGAAAAGATAATGCTTACGTGATCGACATGAACAAAAATGTTCCTGATTAAATCACATGTGTATTTTCTAAAGTGTCAGAACATAATGCTATGCTTTGGCATGGTCGTCTTGGTCATTCAAACATTAAAAATTTAAATCATCTTGCTAAAAATGACCTGGTGTGTGGTTTACTTGTCAAGGTTTTTGTTACTATTGAAAAATGTGTGGCTTGTGCTTTGGGTAAACGTAATCGTAAATCCCACAATCCAAAACTTGTAAATACCATCTCATATGTTCGGTCTAGTTTAAGTTTTGAGTCTTTCTCGCAGCTCTTACTATATAGTTGTTACTGATGACTACTCACGTTTCACTTGGGTGTTTTTCTTATCAAATAAGAGTGATACTGCATAATTGATAACACACTTTGTGGTGCTTATGGAGAATCAACTCAATTTAAAGCTGAAAGGTATTCGTTGTGACAACGGCCCAGAGTTCAAGAACTCAACACTGAATTATTTTGTGCCGAAAAGGTGGTGCTTCGACAGTACAGCTCATCACGGATACCACAACAAAATGGAGTTGCTGAGAGAAGAAACAGGACTCTTATCGAGGCGGTAAGAACTATGTTGTGTGATTCAAAACTGCCTTTGTGTAGGTTCCCTGGATGGATCTGCACGGGATATCTCAATCTACATAGGTGCGGAATCCCTGCGTAGGTCGTTACGAGTGTAGAACACGAATCAAACAAACACACGATACGAATAAACAAACACGTTATATTATAACCGAACACGTGATATAATCACTGAATACACGTCTCTCGACTCACACACGTCTGTATACGATTACTTAACCAACTCGATGAACAACTCGATTAACCTTAAACAAACCGTAACCTAGGAATATATATACACGACAACTTCGCCTGGCATGTTCAGGCGAAGTTGTCCATAACTTCGCTTGACTAACAAGTTCGCCTAAACAGCGAACTTGTCAGTAACTTCGCTTAAACATATAAAACATAATTAATCATTACAGACTCAATTACAGACACTAGACTATGAACTACTGACATTTATGCACCAACAGACTCCCCCTTGGCAGTAGCTTCATGTCTTGATCTTTAAGCACGTGTCTTGTAATCTTCAATCTCTTGGTCTTCATGCATGTACTCCTTCTCTCACGCATACTGTGACTACTCGCTGATATTTCCTCGCTTCGTCTTTCCAAGCCGGAATATAGAAAATCTTCTTTTCATTTAACACCTGCAGATCAGTTTTCGATAAATTAACAAGATGCATCGGATCATACATTCTTAGCACTTCTTGTTCGTCTTCGTCTTCCATAACGGCTTCAGCAGTCTGGCAATCCACATACCACCATTTAAGATTCTTCAACACATCTTGAGGCATAGTCTTCATTGGAACCTCTTTCATGCATCGAATCGGTTTGTACTTCATCACCATCCATGGCTTGCCATCTGCTCTCATTCCTCTTTCCTTATCTTCCACTAGCTTTCCTTTCTGTGGCTTTAATAACTCAAACTTCTTTTCTTTAATACTTTCTTTCCACACAATTTTCCCAATAACTCTCGCCATGTTGTCGTCGCTTCTATTAATCAACCCCAATCTAGCCAAATCCTTCACCTCACATTCAGGCAATGTATTGAGAGACCTCAACGTCCTCTTAAAGTATTGGATCCCATCATATCTTTTCACCACGAACACTTTTAGATGTTCATCATATAACCAACAGATAATGCCTTTCTTTGACTCATCGTACCCTTTAATATTATAAGTTTTCTTGAACATTGTAGGTACCACTAGCTTCTTCGTTTTGATAAACCAATGAGCATAGCCTTCCTTCCATCTAGGCTGCTCCTCCCATTCTGTATCATCACCTACTGTATCTTGACATACATCTGACTTTTCAACTTCAGGGATCTCGTGTTCAACATTCTCCTCAACTATTTCACCCTCTTCAACATCATCTTCAATCACTATTTCAGCACCAATCTTTTCAATCTCTTCGACTGGTGGAACATCATCTTCACACATAAACTCATCATCTAACATATCATCATCTAATTCCTTCAAGGCATCGATCACATCATCTCCCATCTCCTCGTCATCTACCATCACCACCTCATCACCACCAGAACTGCCAGCTGCACCTGCAGACTCCCCCTGAGCTGTGGAAGTCCCAAGAGCTTGAGTAGTTCTTGGCAACTCACCACCTGCACCTTTCGATGCATTGGGATCATCATCTCTGTCATTCTTCTTCTTTGTCCTGAGCTCGTCGCCTTTACAGCTCGTCTCCCCCTGAGATGCCAAGAACTCCTTCATAGCATCTATAATTTTTCCATGTTCAACCAGTAGAGACGACTGCAGCTGATTCTCTGCCACTAGGCTCTGAATAGCCTGGGTCTGGATAAGATTGATCCTAGATTGCTCTGCCACGACCCGTTCCAGTGCAGCTATTCTCTCCGAGTCTGATAGGGTTGCATCGAAATCGAACCTCATGTGAGATATGTCTTGAGTATACTGAGGAGGGATTTCAAATGTAACCGGGACATCAGAAGCAGGCGTAACCGTAGGTGGTATCATACCTGATAACCCTGCAGTTGCAACGACTGTCGACTCAACAAATTGTGCAACCACATCTGAAGGAGTAAGAGTTGGAGGTGGTAAAGACACAATCTCCGGAGTCGTCAGCTGGAGTGTGATAGATGGGATGCCAACAGATGATGTTGTAGCCACCACGGGTACATCGGTGGCGCTTGAACTTGTAAATGGAAGTGAAGAAGGAATAAGAGTCATACCGGACAAGGCGGGTGGAGCAAAACGTACTATCCTTGAAGTCTCTCCAGCTCCTGGACCCATACCTGCACCTGTCCTGTCCCTTCTTGAACGTCTGATCAACTTATGAATGTCTTCTTCTTCTTCTGACTCACTGTCGTCATCTGTCCTCTTTCTCTTCCCAAACATCCTCTCTTGAGTCACCATCATACGTCTTGCCTCATCCATTACATCATCAAAATCTGAGTCAGCCACCGTTGTAGCTGCCCTAGTCACTTCCACAGTTGAAACTCTTGCAGCCGAGACCTGAATCTCTTCTGCTGGATGCATACGATCCATGTCAAAGAATCCTTGGCCGCCAAAAGCAGCATCAAGGTCTACTTCTTCTTCAGCTGACACAACAGGCGCAGCAGGTACAGCTTGAGGTGCTCCCGCCTGTTGTGGTTGAGGATCTCCAAACTCGTCCCCATTAGCAGGAACATACTCCGGGTTGATTAAATACCCAAACAGTGGAGTATGCCTAGGACGCAGTTCAGGCTTGTTCCTAGCACTCGAAGTTCTGCATTGGGCGAAGATACGTTTGTTCACACTTTCCACGTATCTGATAGGGCGGCGCTGAGGTAGATTTGGAGCCACATGGTTCAAGATCATCTGGATGAATCTAGGATACATGATGAACCTCTCACGCGCCACTGCCCGTCTTTGTCTATCGATCTCATAGAAGACCATCTGACTGAAGCTATAACGTTTGTTATAAGTCAAAGCAGTCATCCCCGACTGCATGGTCGCACCCATCCCGTCAGTACCCACCTTCCTCCCTGACATGCAGACAATCATTACGTGCATGAGGAAGCGCCACTGATCGAGTAGGAAACCCTTCCTTCTTTGTGTATCGCCCAACGGGCCGGAATAGCCCATTCGTAAAAACGCTCCATCTCGGAAAGGAGCCACAAAGTCCGTCGGGTCATCCCTGGTCTCATTCCCGAAACGTAAAGCCGCCCGGATTTGTTCAGAAGAGAACTGAACTTCTTGATTGTTGACGGTTGCTCGCATAACCGGGGGCTCAACGCGGCAATCGTATTCCACCGTCTGCCAAAAATCCTCAATATTGGGTAAGGATATCGGCAGAGTAGTTGTGATCGCGTGGAATATCCGCGAGCGAAGAAGGAAAGTGATGATTTCGCGGTAATCCTCCACACCACTCGCATCTGGGTCTAACGTAATATACATATTATGACCAGGGAAGAACTGCCTTTGATTATCTCCCCCATCATCGCCACCAGCACCTCCAGCACCAGCAACAGCAGCCATATCTGCAACAAACGAACCAAGTTAGATAAACGTTAAGGCATAACACAAGTTCGCTTGTTACCATGAGCGAAGTTGTGATAAAATCTGTATAGGCGAAGTTAAAGTTGGGGCGAAGTTGGGAACAACTTCGCTTCAACCTGAACTTCGTCTAATAACTAATAAGTAAAAAGGGTCCAGGCGAAGTTAATGATAACTTCGCCTCACCACAACATCGCCTCACAACATCGCCTCACAACATCGCCTTAGGCGAAGTTAAACCTCAGGCGAAATTGCGGATAACTTCGCCTAATCCTTAAGTTCGCCTGAATCTGAAACGGCAGTTGATAGGTTTATGAAACAACGTGCAGTTGGTGATTTCGTAATTAAGGAGTCCGGAAAACATGATTTTATGGTTATCTAGACGTTCAGGTTGATTATGAACACGTAAAAACAAGTTTGAAAATCCGGGTAATAAGGGTCGACCGACCGAGGTCACGAAACAGGTCGAAACGATCTCAGATTAACATCAATGAACATGGATTATACGATATAATGACCCAACAAACCTTTAAATCGGTTTGAAATCGAAGAAAGATAAACACAGACGAATCGACAGATAACTTCGCGAAAGTGATCGAGAAGTTCGCTTAGGGTTTAAGGAGATAAGTTCGCTGTGAAAATGATACTGTTTGACTTCAAGTATTCTTTATATAGGGGCGGAGTTACTCAGGCGAAGTTGTGGATAACTTCGCCTAGGGCGAAGTTATTCACAAGTTCGCCGATATATCAAATTCTACAAAATCAACCCCTATGATTTTAACATTTTTCAATTAACTTTTAAAACCTCCTTAAAGAGTTAAATGACACGATCAAGTCCAAGTAACCAGTTATAAAATCATAAAACTACCTAAGTACGAAAAACTTTTAAAAATTAAAGTACAAGGGATCAAATTTCAGTCTAGACAGGGACTACCATGTTTTAGAAAAGGTGCCGAACAGGAATCATACTAACTACGTGACTGTCACATAGATCCATGTTTAGCTGTATTATGACATAGAGAAACAGGTTGTAAGTATGGTAAATAACTGAAAATGGTTTTCATCGTTTCTGTGATACGAGTTAGGTTCAATTATGCCTCAAAATTTAAGTGGGCAACAACTCAGAGATTATGATGCCTCCTATCTATTCTCAAAGCGTATTTGGCTTTCCCCAAGTCACCCCGAATTGACCTCAACCCATAGTGTCTGATTAAGTTTGTAAGTACTTTTCATCTGCTTGCCGTTCTCTTTCTTACTCCATGATTGAGAAGTCTTGACATTGTTAGCTCTAGAATGTTTCAATAACTCATAAGGTTTTTTTTTTTTTTTGAATAAACATTTACATAGACTTCAGAGTAGTAAACAACTGCAAGTCCCGAATCTGGATCACTGCAGTTTCTTCACACACTATCTTTACGGGAATCAGAACACTTACGGGCTCGTGTATGACTGGGTAATCGCTTTTCTGCCTATCATTCGGAAAGATATACATGAAGACATGCAAAACTCTTAAGGAGTTTCCACGTAAAATTGAGTAGATTTAGTTTGTATCACATCTACTTTTACGCACCATAAAAAGCTACCATGACATACAATGACTGTTCTAAAGCCTTTTAAGCCTAATAACTTCACTAGTTAAGCACACAGAATCAGTATATGTATCATTTTCCAAGGTTGGATCAATTTTCTGTTAAACATAGCAAACGAACTTCTTACGAAGTAGTAGACTTGAAAAATAATTTCATTTCCCAAAAAGAAAAATTTAACTTCTATCGCCCCGACCAAATCAAAGTCTTCAGGTCAACGGCTATCCCGAAGATCCAATGGATCAGCTGGACCGACCACATACTAGTATGTGTCCTTCTAACTAAGTATGATCGACTAATTTTAAGCGAAAGAATGAAAACTCATCATAAACCGCCCCGGTCACTTTCAGTCATCTGGTTAATGGCTATCCTCATATTCTACAAGTAGAAATGAGGACCAAACATATCCTAAGACATGTCCTTCAAACTGAGGCAACCGACATAATTCTCAGCGATAGTGACGTTTTTTTTTTTTTTTTTTTTTTTTTTTAATCAAACACAAAGTATGGTTACTCGGGATTGATCATCCCATTCAGCTCAATAAGGTTTTGAAATCTTGATTTGTCAAACGCTTTAGTATATAAATCAGCGAAATTATCAAGCGTATCCACCTTTTCAAGCACAATCAGTTTGTTCTCAGCACAATCCCGTATAAAATGATGACGTATGTCAATATGTTTAGTTTTACTGTGCTTCACGAGATTATTAGTTACTGAGATCGCAGCAGTGTTATCAATACAAATTGGAGTAAGTAAGAAATTCAGACCATAGTAGCGTAACTGTTGTTGAATCCACAGAACCTGGGAGCAGCAGTTGGATGCTGCCATGTATTCTGCCTCACATGTTGAAATGGCGACTGATGTCTGCTTCTTGCATTGCCAGGACACTAATCTGCCTCCTAGAAACTGACATCCTCCAGTAGTTGACTTCCGACTCTGATTGCACCCTCCATAATCAGAATCTGTGTAAGCGACCAACTCCAAGTCTCCTCCTTTTGCGTACCACAACCCCAGCTTTGGTTTGCCTTTGAGATACCGCAAGATCCTCTTCACACCCTTCATGTGAGATTCCTTTGGGTTTGCCTGAAAACGAGCACAAAGACAAACTGCAAACATAATATCAGGCCTAGAAGCAGTTAAGTACATTAAAGAACCTATAATAGCCCGATACTGAGTTGGGTCCACATCTGCGTCATTGTCTGTCTCAGCACCCAATTTATGGTTGACGCAGATTGGAGTATCGAATGGAGTGCTGTCCTCCATCTTGAAACGTTTGAGCACATCATGGACATACTTGGTCTGATGAATGAACATCCCATCATTCTTCTGATCAACCTGCAATACTAAAAAGAAAGTTAGTTCATCCATAGCACTCATTTCAAACCTTTTCTTCATGACGGCCTCAAACTCCTGACACATGGATACTTTTGATGCAGCAAAGATAATGTCATCCACGTAGACTTGCACCAGCAAGAAGTCGCTTCCTTCTCTCTTGAAGAACAACGTGCTATCTATCTTCCCTCTTTCAAACCCATTTTCAAGCAAGTAATCTGATAAAGTTGAGTACCAGGCACGAGGTGCCTGATGTAGTCCATACAACGCCTTGCTTAACTTGTACACGTGGTCTGGAAAGTCTGGGTCAGGAAAACCCGGAGGTTGCTCAACATACACTACCTCATCGACTTTCCCATTCAGAAACGCACTATTCACGTCTAACTGAAATACCTTCATCTTCTTATAAGCAGCAAATGCCAAAAACAATCTAATGGCTTCCAATCTTGCCACAGGAGCGAACACTTCATTATAATCAATCCCCTCTTGTTGATTAAAACCTTTAACGACTAGCCTCGCCTTGTTTCTTATAATAATCCCTTTCTCATCTCTCTTGCACTTAAAAACCCATTTTGTGCCTATCGCATGCACATTCTTTGGTTTTTCAACCAAAGTCCAAACTTCCATTTTCTTGAATTGAGCCAGCTCTTCTTGCATGGCTTCGACCCACGAGCTGTCCTTTAGAGCCATTTGATAATTTTTTGGTTCAATCTGGCTGATAAAGCAGGTGTACAAGCATTCGTTGATTATGCCTGTCTCCTTAATGCTTGTGTAAACACAGGTGTGCTCATTCAAGCTACGTCTTGTTTGTACACCGGAGGACACATCACCAATCACATTCTCCAAAGGGTGATCTTTATGAATTCTCGTGGTCGGAACAGAACCGACATGCAAATTGTCTTCCAAGTTAGAAGAGAGCTCGTCAATGGTTGTTTCTTTCTGAGAGTGAAACGGATTGAAAAATTCTTCTTCAGGAGAGGCAGCAGGGGTATCGTTAGCATTTGATGTGGAAGGTTGACATTTATCAAACAGCTGTCTTTGCACTAGATTTTCTTCCTCATCAAGGATCATCTTCGTAACAACTCTTTCTTCTTCTTCTGCACTATCCAAATACGGTATGTTAAAAGACTTAAAAGTCTATCATAGTCGAAAAACTCAGCAGGTCCGTTGCTTGGTTTTGGCGGTTTGTAACTTGT